>NW_027397206.1:292045-325597 GCF_003265705.2 Callorhinus ursinus | reverse complement strand
AGTTAAGGAAGGCCCAAAGAGGTGGAAGTGAGTTGTTTTGGGCACCACGGCTGATCAGGGTAGAACCTGCGCATGGCCTTGTGTTGACTCTTGATTTCATGTTCTTAACAACCATGCTGGACTGCCGAGCCCTACCACCTTTTCTCTTTATGAAATATCGGAAGACTGTTCCTGATAATCCTGTGGTTCTTGAAAAACTTCCCTGGAAGCCTAAATCAGCAGATTCCAAATGTGAAAAAAAAAAAAAAACAAATAAAACAGTCTCTCAATAGGAGGGATATTTTACCTTTGTTGAGTTTGCGTTCTTTGGAACATTAACCAAAGACCCGGCCAAGCAGTGTCACCACAGTGAAGTGGAAAGTGAGCAGAACGAGGGGTTTGACCAGAGAGTAAAGTGTTTGTGTTCAGGTTTCAGATGGCAGCAAGGATCAGGGTGAGCTGAGGGAGGGGAAGTCCAGGGAGCAAAAGAAAGTCAAGGTTTTTTCTCTCTGGTTGTTAGGACAGCTCATGCCCATGGCCACTTGTGTGCCTCCTTGCTGGAGCAGGACAGGTATTGGAGGAGAGAGAGGGATAAACTTTGACAGAAGACAGGGATGATGGACAAAGACTTCAAAAAGGAAGGGTTTTCATAAGAGGGTGGAGGGTTATACTCTAGAAGTGTTCTGGGGAGTTTCTGACTCTGGTAATGGTTGAATAGCTCCTACTGGATCAAGCATCCTGAAAATAACAGCTTCCAACTCAGAATAAAATGTTAAAAAAAAAACAAACCTGATTCCCTGACCACACTGGAGTGGATCAAAGAAGGCAGATACTGATGGGGGTCAGAAGGGAGTTTCCTGTTATTAAATCTTTTGGCCTGAAGGCAGATCGGGACAGTGCCTTGAGGATGGCTGAAACCCAAGCAGAAGCTTTGTAAGTTTCCTGAGTTGAAGAACCAGAGGACCGAATGCATGGTGATTACAATGCCTGGTGGTAGCTGTGATAGGGTCTCCAAAAGGTGAGAGCCAGAGTGGGGGAGCCCCAGATCTCTGTATAAACAGTGTCCAAATTTCTGACCTGTTGTTGAAGTACTTATGTGCTGGGAAACTCCATGTGGTGACAGGTAAGTCTAAAAAACTGAGAGAAGATTTCAGAGCCGTGCATTTGAGTTCATCTAAGTTAACTGCTCCCTGAAACAAAACAGAACAAAACAAATTAATATTCCTCAGTAGAACATTACAGAATCCAGAGTCTTTACAATGTATCACTTGTCATATCCAGGACAAATCCAAAATAACTAGGCATATGAAGATACAGGAATATATAATCATACTCAAGAGAAAAGGCAATTGATGGGGATTTTCCTTGGCATGCCCATAATGTTGGAATTTAGCTGAGACAGTTTAAAAGCACATATTATGTCTATGCTCCCGGGTGTCAAGTGGTATTCAGAAGTAAAAGGTATTAACCTACCTTTTGACCATGAGATTCAATGGAGGTAGTCAACTGGGTCACCTTCATTGGAGAGAGTGTTAGGGAAAGCTGTGCTCTTGAGAGGAGAGCCTATTTTGAATGAGATTAAGAAATGGACAGAAAATTTAGACAAGCAGTTTATTCAGCAGATATTAATAGAACACCTATTATGTGCCAGGCACTGTGTCAGGTGTTGAGGATATAGCAGTCAACCAAACAATCCAACATCTGACTCTATGCAACTTACAATCTCAACGTGTCCAGGAATTTAGGTCAAAGGCATTCTGCTCAGGAACCCACTTGAGGAAAGGGACATGGAAGCAGAAAGGAAATAAATGACATCTTGTAAAAAACCAGCATAATAATGGCTGTATTTATTATTACAGCTAATGATCATTGAATGCCATGTGCCAAGAAGTATGCTAAGTGATCTGCATGCATGACCCTTGCTTAATTCTAGCAACAGCTCTGTGCGATAGGTTATGTTACTATTTATAGCTTTCAAGTGAAGAAGCTGAGGTCACCAACTCAGAAGTTGCAGAGCCAAGACTGGAATCGAGGTGTGTCTGTGCACGGAGCTAGATCTCTTAACCACTACACAATATTGTAGTCTACCAGGCAGGTGTTGGAAATATTAAGAGGAATAAGAACAGTCTGGTTCGAGTGAAATCTGTTCACAAAACTTAAATTGCTAATGCTACATATATGGAAAAACTCTAAAAGTGGGCAAGAGAATGATAAATAGAAAATTCAGAATGGAAATTTTTTCTCGGGGGAGGCAAGGGATATGACTGAAAAGGGACAGAGTGGATTTCCAAAGTTTTAATATTTTATTTCCTAGGTGAAGTGGTGAATGTTCATTTTCTTTTCTTGAAATAGTTCTTGTATATTTTATACAGTCATTAGTATTTATGATACGTGTAGTGGGTTGAATGGTGACCCTCAAAAGTTATGTCTGTGTTCTAATATCCAGACCTTGTGAATGTTACCTTGTTTGGAAGAAGGACTTCTCAGGTGTAATTAATTTAAAGATCTTGAAATGAGGAGAACATTGTGGATTATTTGAGTGGGTCATACTTCCAATGACAAGTTTCGTTATAAAAGAAAGGCAGAGAGAGGGATGAGACAGACAGAATTGAAAACAGACACACAGAAGAGGAAGCAATGAGAAGACAGAGGCAGAGATTGGAGTGATGTGGCCAACAAGCCAGGGAACCCCAGGGGTTGCAAGTAGCTGGCAGAAGCTAGGACAGAGGCTTGCAATGCGTTATGGCAGCCTTAAGAAACTCATACACTAAGTTGCAGCAAAAATTTAACTTTAAAAACTAAACAATAATAAATACACATAAGTAGTTGGACAGCTCTGTTCTCTTTTGTTTTACTTATTTATTTTTTAAATTTTTGTTTTTTGAGAGAGAGAGAGCATGCACACAAGGTGGGGAGGGGCAGAGGGAGAGGGAATCCCAAGCAAGCTCCAGGCCCAGCAGGGCTCGATCCCACAATCCCGAGATCAAGACCTGAGCCGAAATCAAGAGTTGGTTGTTCAAAGAACTGAGCCACCCAGGCATCCCTATTCTCTTTTGTTTTAAATTGAATGGCTTTATTACTTTTTTCCCCCTGATGTTAAAATGATACACTCTGGTTATTAAAATAATTTAAATGATACAGAAAAGGATAAAGAAAAAAGTGAAACTCAGAGTAAATTATCCTTCAGATACGTTTTTACTTATCCACATCCCCATGGGTAGAGAGTGTATGTCTTCACAACTTGATCTTGGGCATGGCCCAGTGACTTGCTTTGCTTCATGGATGTGGAGTGATCAAAGACACAAAATGCACTTGTACAGTTGAATTTTCACTCTTGCACCTCTGCCATCACCATGAGAACAGGGCTGGGCTGGGCCAGTGGACATGAGGAAGATGATGGCCATGGGGAGGGGAGTCACCTAGCCAAGCTGAGCCCAGGCTGCCAATCCCCCAGCTAACCCTCAGAAACCCAAGTTCAATAAATGCTTATTGTTGAATGAAATGTTATACTTTGTTACCTAGGAAAAGGTAAGCAGTGCAACCTTAAATCCCCTTTCATAGAAATAAGACTTTCTATTTAAGTAAACTCTCTTTCAGACCTTCCTGAATGCACATAAACATATGTTAGTACACAATTACATTTACTGTTCCCTTTGCCTGAAAACTTGTTCCCCGGCATCTTGTGACATGCTGCTTCATAATATTCAAACCTCATCTAAAGTAGGGTTTCTTTTCTTTTCCAGCTTCATTTATAATTGACATGTAGCACTGTGTAAGTGGAAAGTGTACAACGTGATGCTTTGGTGCACATATATATTGCAAAATGATTACCAGGATAGGGCTAGTTAACACATTGCCTCATATAATCACAATTTTCTTTGGTGGTGAGAACATTCAAGTTTTATTTTCTTATCAATTTTCAAGTATGGAATATAATATAATGTTAAGTATAGTCACCATGCTATACATGATCTGCAGAACTCACTTGTCTTATAACGGGAAGTTTGTACCTTCTGACCAATATCTTCCCATTACCCCCAGGCCCCAGCCTCTGGAATCACCAATCTAACCTGTGTTTTTGTAAGTTAGGCTTTTTTAGATTCTACAGGTGAGTGAGATCATGCAGTATTTGTCTTTCTTAGTTAGAGTGAACCCTAGTGAAACTATGGACTGGAGTTAATAACAAGGTAGCAACACTCCCTCATCAATTGCTATATTCCAAGTGCTCACTTGTCACATATGGCTAGTGGCAATCCTGCTGGATGGTGCAGATCTAGAGGAAGAGGAAATACCCCCTCCACTCCTCCTGTCTTGGCCAAAATGGGAAAGGGAAGTTTGTAATTAGGTGTCATTAAAGTCATTTATTTCAGTGGTTAAAGAGAGTCTTGATAGCCTATCCCTTGGGAGCAGTGAGGTGGTCATCCGCTCTCCTTCAAGGAGTCTGTTTTGCACACCCCTCTTGGGAGGGTTCGCCAATGCTCAGATCCTTGAAGTGGAGAGAAGAAATCCCAGCTGCTGAGAACCAAGAAAGTTGCTCAGGTAACATCTGCTTTTCACTTAATATTGTATCAAGTAGAAAATCAAAGAGACTTCGCTGAAACCTTTTTAGGAATGTTTTTTTCAAGTTCTGGATCTTTCTCTTATTGGAGGAAAAGCACGAATTACTTTACTTAGGGCTTGGTAAGAAAGATGGAGTCTTCTGTTTGTCCAAATATTTCCAGAAGATAGTTTCATAACACAAATATTTCACTACAAGTTATAATGTAATTTTATGTGTCTAAATTTCAATTATTACTTTTCATTGGTTGCTTAGTATCTTATTGTGTGAAATATATCAGCCCTCTAGAGGTGGATGTTGGAGGAGGCTGTCTCAAAGTGCACAGTCGTTTGACCCCTTGCTCAGCCACATACAAATGATTCTTGGGCCTGGAACACTTCCTTACCAAGAGAGAAAGAGTCTACACAGCCTGTGCTGGGCTTATCACTTGGGCTAAGAATATCTATTCCTGTTTAAGTTCAATGAGTACTCCTTTGTTCTGCTTAAGCATACGGCACCCAGCCAACCCCACCGCTATATCTGTCCCCACAGGATGGGGCCAGGGTCTTTCCATGTGGCACAAGAGAGGTGCGCCAGAGGTGAATTGCTCTGTGTCACCTGCTAGAAGAGACCTGCTGGCCATGAGGGATGAATGGGCACTATTAAAGCTGATGTTGCTGTCTCTCCTCTATGTCAATTCACCATTGTTCCATCCAGTACTTGACTGCACTGTATTTTTCTTAGCAACTCTGATACCAAAATGCAGTTGGCAGAAGCATTTGGACTTCTGTTCTTGGTGGTTGTAATGGTGATGATTTTTCCCACCCTTCATGTAGTTGGAGTCCTTTCCTGGGATTGGTAACTAGTGCATAGGGTTCTGCTCCCTTGGTATTGATAACCAATGCATGCTACTCTGCTAGAAAATGCACATGTGGATTATTAATCTTATTTTTGGCTTTATAAACACAGTTGAAATGAACGTCCTTGTGTTTTCATCTTTACACCCTTTTCTAAAGTGTAACTGTTGGGTCAAAAGGTATGTACAGAGAAGAAATTTTTAAAACTAGAGATAATTAGACAAATCACAAAAAATGGAAAGAATTTGACTTCAAAAGTAATAATTCCATTGTTTTTTTAAAAAAACCCCATGAATTCAAGGGCAAATGCATCATGAAATCTCTTTATCCAAAACCAAGAATAAAGGTCAGCATCTTCACTACATGACAAGTTTATAGAATCAATGAGAAAAATTCTGAATATAGAGTGGGTACATGGGTGAGGGATATAAACTGACAACCCTTTAAAGTAGAAATGCAAGGATAAACACACAAAAGTCCTGTCTCATACTAATCAAAGAAATAAAAACCTAAACCATAGTGTGTCACCTTTTCTTGATCATTAAATTGACAGATTTTGAGAAGAAAGACAATATATATGCTAAGTGAAATAAGTCAAGCAGAGAAAGACAATTATCATATGGTTTCACTCATATATGGAACATAAGGAATAGAATGGAGGACATTAGGAGGAGGAAGGAAAAACTGAAGGGGGGTAAATCAGAGGGCGTGACGAACCATGAGAGACCATGGACTCTGGAAAACAAACTGAGGGCTTCAGAGGGGTGGGGGTGAGGGGATGGGTTAGCCTGATGATGGGTATTAAGGAGGGCACATATTGCAATGAGCACTGGATGTTATTTGCAAATGAATCATGGAACACTACATCAAGAACTAATGAAGCACTGTATGGTGACTAATGTAATAATAATAATAAAAAAAAGGAATGGCAATACATGTGTCTCATGAAGGAGCAGGGTGGGAAATTCTGATAAGGAAATGATAAAAACCAAACATGAAGTTGCTAAGGACATGACAGATACGGATAGAGAGAGCCTTTCACACACTACAGATTTAAAGTCTCAAGATCTCCTGGACAATCCAATAAAGAATTTGATTTGTTTTTATTGATGATCCATTTAACTGCCCAAGGGCAGAACCAGCCTCTGCTGCCAGTTTGTCAGCAGCCCACTCAAGAAAAGAAAAATGAAGTTCATAGTCCCCACATTGTCTAGTTTTTCCTTCTGCCTCTATCATCTTTCTGTTCTATAACTCTGATTTTTGTTTTTGTTAGATGAAACCCATCTAATTACTGGTTTTCCTTGATACCGGTAATTTACATGCTGGACTGTGAGCCTTGTGGTCAGTGACTGACTCGCTCCTGGTCACCTTAATGTCAGCAGATCCCAACAGGGTGCAGGACTGAGGGCAGGAATGTGTCTCGAATTGCTGGGTGCCTTGTAGCCCTGGGGATGTCTCCTCATAAGAGAAAGTGAAGGGTCTTTGAGGGTCTAGAGCTCTTCTGTGCTTCACTCAGAGGGAGATGAGCAATCCTTTTCCATATTTCATGTATTGGACTTGCACACAGGGAAATCCGGCATAAGATTTTCACAGCTAAGAATGTGTAATGACCATTGGGCTATATACTTGCTAAATGTATTGGGAGCTCTAAAGACTACTCATGGAAAGAGCGGTAAGCCTATATGATGTGTGTTTGTACGTCTATGTCTGTGGTGGGCATGGAGACGTGCCTCCAGATCCCCCTTCAGGAACCTGATGTTCAGCTGCTAAGAGAGCAGTGAGCTGACAGCCTCCAGCTGCAGCACCATCAGGATCTACCTCAGCTTGGAGCTGCGTCCACACTCTTCCAAGAAAGCCCCAGTCAGAGACTGAGGACAGTTGGGACATAGGGCATGACAATTTGTGCCCAACATGAGACACCACTAAAAGACAATCTTCAATCTCGATGTACTTTTTGATGGAATGAGACTCTGTCAGCTCTGCATGGAGAGCTGGGCCTCTTCTTACCCAATTTTCCTTCTTTTTTCAGTCCACAAATGTGTCACATCTACACCTGGGTTTGAAGACCTTTCTGACCCATTCTGTTTCTTCCCTCTTTTATCATTCACAAGCATTAGCCTTCCATGAAATGCTTGCCCTCTTAACTTCAACTCAGCCTCTGCGTCCCAGAAGACCCAATGGACATATTGTGTGTAAGGAATGACATTCATTGTTTCTTGCCCACCCCATCTCAAAATCCCTTCCAATTTTGGGAGAATCTCCTAATGTGAGATTCTTGGTCAGGGGCAAGGCTTTGCACCACAGCAGCTAGAGGGACTATTCATTCTTTCTCACCAAATCCTGAGCCCTAAGGCTTTAACATGCGATTGACTGGATAGTTCTGCCCGGAACTTTGAATCGTGAGGAAGCAACACAAAATCACAAACACAATCAGGAAGTTGTCCACAGTGGCGGCAATGGGTCAAGAGTCCCACAGCCATGGTTCAGTGTCCAGGGTTGCAGGGGTCACTGGGGGGAGAGTGGCAGCGGCAGCAGCCCCTGGCTGTTAACTCTTTTTTTCCCTACTCATATTCTGAGCCCGGGTCTCCAGAATTCACATAATAATATGAACTTATTGATAAACTCACAGCAGCCAGCAGACTTATATACTTAAGTATCCACAGTCTGTTCATGTTCCCTAAAATTACAAAGCCAACTCTTATGGGGGCTCATGTACCTGGAACATATGAGGTTAAGAGAGAGATTCCAAAGGCTGAGGTCTCATCCCTGACCCTCTTTTTCTCCCACCCCACATCCATTTCATCAGCAAACCCTGCCAGCTCCATCTTCATAGCAGATTCCAAACCCACTCAATTCTCCTTGCCTGTACAACAGGTATCTCTGCTTCCCCACCCTCAATCTATTCTTCATGCAGCAGTCAGAGTTTGCTTTTAAAATATGTCAGTCAGTGTATGTCATCCTGTGCTCACCAGGAACCACCATCTCATTCAGGCTAAAAGCCCAGGTCCTTACTGAGGTCCAGGAACCCCCACACAATCTGGCCCTTTAATGCTATGCCTTCTTCCCATTTCCCCTACCCTTCCTCCTCCACCCCAGTCACAGTCTTCTTGTGGATTCTAGAACACACACACACAGCCTCCTGCTTTACAACTCTGCCATTTTTTTATCTCCCTGCCAGAAACACTCCCTTCCCAGATACCTGCACAACTTGCTCCTCCAACACCTTGTGAGACCTACCCTGTCCCGATCATAATCCCAATCCTGGAATCTCTGATGTTCTAACATACTATATCATTTATTTATTTATTATGTTTATTCTTCATTGTCTACCTCTCCCACTAGAAGGAAACTCCACCAGGGCAGGAGTTTTGGTCTGCTTTGTTCACGGATGGATCCCAAGTACTTGAAGAGGGTACTGGTACATGTTGGGTATTCAGTAAACATTGGTTGAATATAACGAAGTATGAAGGAAAGCTTTCATCCACTGAGCGAGTTGATGGAGTTCGGAAATAGAATAATAGAAATCAGGGTGGCTGAACTATTCTTCAAAATGGAATGGGGAGAATTTGGAACTGGGAGTTGTGAAAGAAGTGCCCTCTAGATCAGGAAGGTAGGTTTAGAGGGAGAGACGATTGACGGGGGTTGGAGGAAGGAGCCAGCAAGATGGTTGAGAACGGAGGTGGACCATCAAGTGGAAAATCTCCGGTGGTGGATTTCTAGGAAGGATAATTAATAACAGGGATGTCTAAAAGGTCATTTTAAGTAGTTTTCTATGCCCTACAGTGATGGTGCACACAACACATAAGAAGCCTGCTACACGCAACAGCCTTGATACCCTGGCGTCTTTTATTTTATTTTGTGTGGAAGATGATAATCAGGGAGAAGAATGGTGAACTACATTTGGGTCACTATCACATAAAGACATATAATCTACAACAAGAATTTGGTGGAGACGGGAAGCACCCGTAGAAGGGAACATGAGAACACAAATCTTCCAGATTGTTGCTGAAATCTTGGACAGCGCATTTTTTTGCTTTTCATCCAATTGCTTTTCCTTTTGATGCAGCCGATACACTCTCTATATTTGCAGGTAACCTCCCTGACCTGCAGTCCCATGACAGTAGGAATAGTGTCTTCTCTTAGAGCTGTTGTGAGAATTTAAGCTGTTGTGAGCTCCTCTCCACCTTAGAGGAGATGAGGTGGTGCACCTGTATCCGTGGACAGAACTCTGTTCTCGACGGTTCCTTCCGCACCCAGTAGGGGGGCACTCAGCGGGCCTTGAGGCAGAGCTCATAGGTTGGAGGGATGTTGCCAAAGCCTGAGACCCTGGGTGTGATATCGATGTCAGCGGGCGGCACCAGCGGGTGTAAAGAGAAGTTCTGAAGGATGGATGTGAAGTAGAGAAAGAGTTCCATGCGGGCCATGGCCTCGCCCAGGCAGATGCGCTTTCCTGTGGGCACAGGGGAGAGTGGGAGGGCGGCTCATATCTGTACTGGGATCATGAGGGCGTGGGGTGCGTTCTGGTCCCATCACCCCTCAGTGCCCCCCTCAGCATCCCTGGGGTCATGATAATACCTGTTTTGTGGGTTACTATAAAGATTCAGTGGGTTCCGCTAGGATCTGCCACTTAAAGGGTCTCAAGACATGGCCCCTACTTCTCTGATGGCTTGATTCCATCAGATCCCAAGATGTAATGGTTCTAAAAAATCCTCGAATTTGAAGTTTCTGTTCATTTAAATTTCTCAAAGTTTTATGAAATGCCTGCTAGGAGCCAGATGCTGGTGAGGGGAAAAAAAATAGAAAAGAAAGCTCACCCTTAAATAATGTTTACTATTTGTTGGTCACCCTTCCAGTGGTTTGGAGAGATGGGTCTCCATTTTACAGGCAGGGAATGGAAGTAACTCACCTATGACTCCACCTTTTGTAAGTGGTGGGGTGGGGCCCTGTTTCCTAACCACTGCACTGATTCAGTGTGGCTTATACTTAAAATACTATTCTAAGGTATTATGTCATGGGTCACAAGCTCCTTTCATTAGGCAAATCCACCTGCTGCCTATTTTTGTACTGCCTGCAAACTGTTAAAAAAGAAAACCAGAGGGGCGCCTGGGTGGCTCAGTCCTTAAGTGTCTGCCTTCGGCTCAGGTCATGATCCCAGGGTCCTGGGATTGAGCCCCACATCAAGTGGTGCATTGGGCTTCCTGCTCCACAGGAAGCCTGCTTCTCCCTCTCCCACTCCCCCTGCTTGTGTTCCCTCTCTCGCTGTGTCTCTTTCTGTCAAATAAATAAAATCTTAAAAAAAAAGAAAAGAAAAGAAAAGAAAACCAGAGGCCCCAAATGGAGTCACTTATGTTAGGCCAAGTCATCAAACCAGGCTCAATATCTAACCGCCCCCAGAAATGTAGTCTTAACCAGTTAGTTGGAAATTTTTTGATCAGCACTAATGAGGTGATCTGTCACGTGGGCCCTCTCCACCCCCTAAAGGAAGATGAGGTAATCCACCTAATAAGAACTTGCCATTTGCAATGATGTGGATGGAACTAGACGGCATCACGCGAAGCAAAATAAGTCAATCAGAGAAAGACAAATATCACATGATTTCATTCATATGTGGAATTTAAGAAACAGAGGATCATAGGGGAAGGGAGGAAAAAATAAAACAAGACAAAATCAGAGAGGGAAACAAACCTTAAGAGACTCTTAACTCTGGGTTAAGGGCATTTAGGAGGGCATGTGATGTAATTAGCCCTGGGCGTTATATGCAACTGATGAATCACTGAACATTACCTCTGAAATTAACAATATACTATATGTTAATTAATTAAATTTAAGTTTAAAAAACCCTGCCCTTCCCCTAGGGGAAGATGACCTTGCCTATAACAATCCTTTCTTTTCTTTTGCTAATAACTTCTTGCCCACTCTCCTCCCTATACAGACCTTCTATTTCTGCAACTCCGGAGGCTCCCCTCTACTTATAGATGGAATGCTGCTTGATTCATGGATCATTTAATAAAGCCAATTATATATTCAAACTTACTCAACTGAATTTTTGTTCTTTAACAAAACTAAGGATGCTTTTCACATCTTTAAATAGGTGAAAATGATCAAAAGAAAAATAATATTTTGTGACATGTGTGAATTCGATGAAATTAAAATTTCTATGTCCATAAATAAAGGTTTTTGGCATCACAGACATTCTCATGCATTTTCATACTGTCCATGGTCACTTCTGCGGCATAAGGGGGCAGTTGAATAGTTCAGACTGCATAGTTCAGACTGAGATACTGTGGCTGATGAAAACTAAAATATTTTCTATTCGGTCCTTAACAGAAAAAGTTTGCTGATACCTGTTTAGTGCTATATCTTTTCTAATTATCAGAGTCAATTGTTCTAATATCTCATGATTCTGGGATTCTGGGAAATAGCATTCAACTTCCCATTCAGACCTGAATGTCAAATACAGACCAGTGATGGGGGGGTCACATCTAGCATGTTCCTGGGGTGGGGGTGGGGGGGACTCAGACCATAGAAACCTACCAGAGGAAAAAGGTACAAAGGCTTCATTCTTCTTGAATCGGCCCTGCTCATCCAGGAAGTGTTGGGGATAGAAGGCATCTGGGTAGCGGAAGTATTTGGGGTCTTTGAGGACAGAGCCAAGCAGGGGGAACACATCAGTGCCCTGGGTGAAAATGGCGACAGTTAGGAGAAATCTGTGTTGGAGGATGGGGGCAAGGAACCAGGAGGAGAGAGGAGTGAGGTGGAGGGAGAAGTGATAACAACGAGACCCAGCTCTACCTTGGGCAGAAGGTAGCCTCGGAAATGAGTGTCCCGGATGACATTATGGGGGACACCCATGGGTACAATATCTGTCAGTCTCTGTATCTCATGGATCACAGCATCCGTGTAGGGCATCTTGACTCTGTCGTCCACACTCGGGATCCGGTGTGGTCCAATCACCTGGTCAATCTCTTCATGGATCTTGGCTAGAAGGGGTCAGAAAACATAGCGAACAAGGACACAGGAGGTGTTTCTGGAGGCCAAGGCTCAGCTATGGGTTTGTACCGTTAGTACCTGTGGATCCTGAGGGAGCACACCATGTGTGTTTGCACTGCTTCTTTATTCTTAACACCTGACACATTGGTGGGGTGCTCCCATCAGACCACGGGGAGGCACGCAGCCTGGAGCCTTGAGTGCCCTCTGGGATGTTTGGTCTTTATCTTGAAAGCACTAACAAGCAGGGCAGTGTCCTCGTTCCAGACGGGGTGTGATACACAGATTTTTGACAGGATGGGAGAAAGGTACAATACATAACCAGGACAGGATTGAAGCAAGTGATAGCAATTATGTAACAGAAATTAAGAACACTGTTCATACAGTTACCCCTCCCTGCACTTCCTGAGGCAAATAACTTTACCTTCTGAGCCTCTGTTTCTTCATCTTCCAAATGGATGTGATGGTCCAACAAGCTCATTAGAGTGGTAAAATTTACATAAAATCCAGCTTGCAAGTAACTACGACAGTGCCTAGGCACATAGCAGGTGTCCATTAAATATCTGATTATTTAGATATTTAGTTATTATTATTATTTGGTAAAACACAACTTGGACAATGGAGGAGTGGCTAGAAAAGTCTGAGTGGAAATAAGTTAGTTTCTCCCATTGTCTATACCAGGAAAAATTTGTTGGCTTTTTTGAACTGCATTAGAAGGGAGAGATGCCAAAATTGGGGGTTTTCCTTAAGGAAGGAAGGAGTTCCTCATCACTAGAGTTACCCAACCAGACCAGATTGCAATTTATTGGAGATGGATTCTACTGGATTCTAGCACTATAGTTGGCTAAATAATGTCCACCAAAGATACCTACCTCCTAATCCCTGGAACCTGTGCATTTACCATAGAGGACAAAAGGGGCTTTGAAGACATCATCAAGTTAAGGCTCTTGAGATGGGGAGATTATCCTGGATTATCCAGGTTGGCCCTAAATATAATCACAAGTGTCTGTATAAGTGGGATGCAGAAGGGTCAGAGTCAGAGGAGATGTAACAACTGAGGCAGAGAGACTTGAAGATGCTATGCTGCTGGCTTTGAAGATGGAGCAAGGGTCATAAGCCCAGGAATGCAAAGAATACAGCTCTTGAAGCTGAAAAGGCAAGGAAACTGATTCTACCTTGGTCCCACCCAGTGAAGTCCTGTGTGGACTTCTGAAATCCAGAACTGTAGGATAATAGATTTATGCTAACTTAAGCTACTAAATTTCTGGTAATTTTACAGCAGCCTAGGAGACTAACACAGGCACCAAGTAGAAGATTAATTAAATGGACTTCTGAGTCAGAGATTATGAGATTCTGTAGACTGAGATTCCAAAGTGTGAAGAGTATAAGGCCATGGGGTTCTACAGTTTCAAGATTACGTCTTCTTCTCCGTTGGGAATGGGAGTCACCTGGTAAGCAGCTCAGGTGGACACTCACCTTCCACCTCAGGATACTTCATCATTAGCAGCAATCCATAACGTAGTGTAGAGCTCACAGTCTCTGTGCCAGCAAAAAATAGGTTGAGTGTGGTCAGGACCAAGTTCTTGAGATTGAATTCTGTGTGGGGATTATTTGTATCCTGAAAACAAGAGGGATAGGACATAGAATCACCTTCTTCTGTCTTTATCTTCTTATTGTCACCCTATGTGAAAACACAATAGATGGCTAAACCAAGTGACTATCTGGGAGAGGAAACAGTCAGAACAAAGGTCCTGGGGCAGGAATGTGCCCGGTGTGTAGAGGAACAACAAGGAGGAGGCCAGTGTGATTGGAGTGGACAGTGGGGAGACTGGGAGGAGAAAAAAGTAGAGATTTGAAAGTTCTAGGACATTAAGCTATGCAATTGTAAAATTCCAAGTGCTGAGTTTGTATAACAAAAAACTCATAAATTTCTAAAACTCTAAGACTCTATGATATAGAAGTATTAAGCTTCTAAATTTCTACATCTTTAAGACTTTTAAGTTTAAAGCTTAAACTCTTAAGCTTCTCAAATTCTTAAAGTCTAAGCTTCTCAAATTCTAAGACTGTAAAGACTCATTCTGGTTTTCTGTATTTGTAAGTCTCTGGCAGTTGTAATCACAAATGATTTAAAAGGTATAAGTTTTAAGCATCTTTGCTCCTAAAATTTCTAGATTCAAAGTTTATTTTAAAAGCATAAGAGTGGGCACCTGGGTGGCTCAGTCGTTAAGTGTCTGCCTTCGGCTTTGGTCGCGATCTCAGGGTCCTGGGATCGAGCCCCACATTGGGCTCCCTGCTCAGTGGGAAGCCTGTTTGTCCCTCTCCCACGCCCCCTGCTTGTGTTCCCTCTCTCGCTGTGTCTCTCTCTGCCAAATAAATAAGTAAAATCTTTTAAAAAAATAAATAAAGCATAAGAGTTTATGTATACCTTTACAGTTTCTATATCTCATCTATAAATAAAAGTCAACCATGTGAAACAGTGCTTGCTCTTTTGTCACCAACATGTTTGCAGATTAAAGTTGCAGGTGCTAGGGAATAGGATGATGAGAGAAAAGGATTGGGGAAAGGGGAAGAGATACCTGGTACATCTTGATGAGGAAGCAGTCGATGAAGTCCCGAGGGTTTTGTGGGTCAAGAGATGCTTCGTTGATCTTCACCCTAGAGGCAATGAAGTCCTTGAGTTCTTCTACCAAGTAGTAGATGCGATTGTGTCTTCCTGGCAAATATTGCATGATCCCAGAATACATGTCATATAGCTGTGGGGAGTAGACAAAGGGGGTTTGTCAGCAATGGGCACCTGGGGCCAACATAGGCTGCGTCTGGAGTCAGCTAGCTGGGCTCAACATCCAGCACTGGGTCTGAGGATTGGATGAGTCCATTTGTTTCTTGGAGACTCCAGGTGTATTGTTACTTGCCTCCCAGGGTTGTGGGGAGCATTAAGTGAGGTATAGGCAGGTACTTAGTTAACTGAGATTGGGGGTGGGCAGGGAGGTGGTTGGTGGGCACCTGTGCCCAAGGTGTGCTCATCTCAATGAAACTCTCATTGATCATCTGCAGCAGCTTCAGGAACTGCTTGTCCTCATAATCAAAGCGGCTTCCAAAGACGACAGAACTGATGACGTTGGAGACAGTGCGGCTCAGGAAGAAGGTGGGTTCGATGGGAGAACCTGGATGGTGGAAATTGTCTAGGTTGGAGACAATGATTAGGAGCATAGGATTGGGAATCATTCAGTCATGGATATAAGTCCTGTCTTTTTTCCTCTAAATCCCATTGGTTCCAGACCTTATTTGGGGGCAGGAATTGGATTCAGTCACCCTTTAGCCCTGCCCCGGGTGGCCTCCCCATACCCTTGGTTTTCCGTAATTCCTCTAGTAAGAAGCCAGCCTCCTCCTGGATCCGCTCTTCAATGCTCCGCTTTCCCATTCCGAAGTCCCGAAGAATGGTCAGGGAGAAGCGTCGGAGGATCCTCCATCGTTCTCCATTAGCCAGAGCTACACCTGCCAGAATCTCCGTGTCAGCCTCCTGCCTCCCTTCCCCTCTGTGCTACACAAGGATGGGGACAAATTATGAAAACTCTAGACCGTGGTCTCAGGGAAGCCCCTCCCAACCTCCCAGGCTTGATGGAGAGACTATGGTTCCCTCTCTACAGGACCCTCAAAAACAGTCTAGGATTGAGATGAAGGGAAAGGAAATCAGGCTAGGGATGATTCAGGGAGATCAAGGAGAGTTTCTGACAGGATAAAGACCTATAACTGGATAAATAGGAAGGTTGGATGCATAGGAAGGTAGAGGGAGGTGTAGGTAGAATGCCATTTACAGTACCTTGGAAAGAAGAACTACTTTTATCTTCTATATACCACTTGGATTCTCTAGATATATGCGTACATGTACATAAAAGCTCACACCTGTACATCAGTATACCTACCTTGTAGTAAGAAACATTTAGAAATTACCAGATGTGCATGGATTGATAATTAATGTTTGGAAATTTAATGAAATTATTTCAGTGGATTAATGAATGGAAGGAAGAGTTTTTTGACTGGAATAACTCATAGATGGATGGATAAAAGACTCAATGGATGAGTAAAGGGTTAATGAATAGATAGTTTGAGATGAGTGGATAAATGGTTGGAAAGATTTATGGATTGGAAGATTAATTGACGGCTGAATAATAGAGGGGTTAACAATGGATGGATGGAATGATGGATAGATGGGTAAATGGAGAGTTAATTCATAGATGTACAGATAAATTAAAAAGATATTTGTATAGAAAGGCTAATTAATAAATGGATGTTTTCGGTGGATATATGGATCAATGGAAAAGTGGATAAATGGAATGGAATAGACAGGGATAGATGGATGGATGGAAGTATGGAAAAAATAGCATGAGGCTTCTTGGAACTGAAGGGTGTGAGCAGTTAGAGATGGATGTATAGGACACACTAGAAAGATATCTACCCAAATGGAGGTGGCAGAGACCTATGGGTTGGGTGTGTGTGTATGCATAGAGAGATAAGAAGTAAGGTTGGCTGAAAGGGCTTCAGTGGGTACACAGTGTCACTAATCCATTAAAAACAGAAGTAATGCAGCAGATACTCAAGAGTCAGATGGTTTGGGTTCAAAACAAAATGGTTCCACTTACTGTGTGATTATTACCCAAACTTTCTCAACCTCAACTTCCTCATTTGCAAAATTAGTAGGACATTAATAGTTCTCTCAATGGAGTCAATGCAATGATTCATGCAGAGTACTTATCAAAGAACCTGGGACATAAGAAGTATATTATAATCATGTTGTTGTTGTTGTTGTTGTTGTTACTTACCATGACCTTGGAAGTTTCGCTCTATTGAAGCCAGTTCTCCACGGCCACTGAACTCATCTGCTCGGTCTACCAGGGCCTCCTTCACTGCCTCATGTCCACATAAAACAACTACTGGCCGGGGACCCATGTACACAGTGAAGACTGGGCCATACTTCTCCTTGAGCTGGGAGTGAAGGAAGACGTAAGAGGAAGGAGCTGATTGGAGCACCAAGTACAGATCAATTGAGGACTTTAGGGTGGGAATTTTAAGAGAGTACAAATGTAGGAATAACAGATAAAGGTGAGTCTTGGTCTTGGAAGGACTATTGAGAAAAAGGCACAAATGCCTTGGCTCCTGTGATCCTGGGCAAGACCCCCCAACGTCTCCACAAGCCTTAGTTTCCTCATCTGTAAAATGTGGACTTCGATGAGTTGGACTCCAAGATCTATGCTTCTCTTTTTGCAATGCTCAATTTCTAAAACCCTAAGATTTCATGATACTGAGTGTCAAAGTTCTAAGTCCATGAGTTCTTGTGTTTAAGGGTGTAAGGTACTGTGACCCCAAAGTCTGAGATTGTGAAAGTCTTAATTTCCAGTGTGCCAGGAGTCTCTGTTTCCAAGCATTTAAGATTCTGGAATTTCAGTATTCTATGGCTTATGAAGTCTATGTTTCCAAGAGTCTGTGTTTTAGATGTTACAAGGTTATACATATGTCTGTGGAATTAGTTGCTTCCAGCTCTGTGAGAGGAGTAGTCAGACTTACCTTCATGAAAGACTGAAAAGTGGCATCAGTACGGACCTGCAACACGTTCCCCAGGAAGGGTATTGGTGTGGGCCCAGGGGGCAGCTTCCCCCCCTTGTTGTTCCATTTCCAGGCAATGAGGATGAGTAGACAAGACAAGGAGAGTGCCAGAAAGATGGTGAAGGCCCCTCCTAGCTCCATGATGTCAGGTTGAAGGGTTGTGTCCAGGCAACCAGATCCTGCTTAAATATGTTCTGAGAAATCAGCTGTGCAGAAATCTGAACACCCTGAGATTCAAGTTTTCCGGGTACGGATGCCATTAGAGAGGATATTTCTTTATCTGGGGGGGGGGGGTGGTTATATAACTTGTAATCTCCCACCTGAATAAAGATGGATTGAATTCACCCAGGGAAATCCACTGGGGCCATCCCTCTTTCTTCATATTTCTAGTCTTTCAGCTCAACCCCTATTTCAACATATCTTGGTAGAATGTGGGAGGCAGTTTAGTTATAGCTAGACTATTGCATTCAAGAATCAGACAATCTGGGTTCAAATTTCAACTCTACCTCTTCTTCATTGGTGAGTCACCTAACCCTTTTGGCCTCAGTTTCTGGAATCTGTCAAAAATAGGGTAACCATACTGTTTTAGAAAGTCTTGGTAGAGAACAAATATGACTCCTTTCTCTTTGCCAGACCCCAATTAATTGTTTTTTTTTAAACACACAGTAAGATGAAGATTTAAAATAGCAAAAGAAATAACTCAATTGTAAGGGTTTTATTTTTTTTAAGATTTTACTTATTTATTTTTAGAGAGAGAGAGACAGAGTGCAAGCAGGGGGAGGAGCAGAAGGGATGGGAGAAGGAGGGGAAAAAATCTCAAGCAGATTCCACGCTGAGTGCAGAGTCCAATGTTGGGCTTGATTTCACCACCCTGAGATCATGACCCCAGCCTAAACCAAGAGTTGTATGCTCAATCGACTGAGCCACTCAGGGGGCCAGAAAGGGTTTTATTCAACAAGTTGTCTTGTTTCTACTCAAGGTGATATTAAATTCTAATAATCAAAGATTACTTGCGTTGGTTTATCAGGACTCTGCTGGTGTGTATGTGTGTGTGTACATTGATTTTCAAAGTCTAAGATAGAGACCATCTCTGAGCCCCAGTCTCCAGAGAGGAAGACCATCTCTAGAATCATGGCATACTGATTGCTATCTGTAATAATTTAAATAAATGATTTTTCAACTCCTTTTGCACCAAATATTTGTAAATCTTTACTGTCCTGAAGCAAAATTTCCAGGGTATTATATCCTCACTATACATGTTATTAAACAAAATCAAATGTCCTTCTCATGTGCCCAGATTCTCAGACTTGGAAAATAAATCCCTTAGGAAAGCTGCCAGTTTTGGAGTAAGGTCTGGATGGCTGAGTTAAGGCATCTCGTGTCCAAAAGAAGTGGTGGGGATTCTGGGAAAACTGAGTGACTTGCACAGCACCACCTTCTAGGTCTTTGAGGCTGCTAAGATGTCTTTTCTGGGAGTAAGAAAAGACATAGCTCTAGGCTGCCTTCTAGGACCCTTCCAGCTCTGGCTTCTCCCTTCCATTCTGAACTCCCCCACGACACACACACACTTACATCCATCAGGACTAGTCTCTTAATTGTCTGTGACGGTGGGGTTGCGTCTGGTCCTCCCATTCAGACAGGAAAGGAGAGGTGTCCTTAGAACAGTCCCTCTTGCCCTCCCTAGGCAAGAAGCCAGGAGTGGAGGCACTTGAACTCAACAGTGCGAGTAAGTTAATGAGGAAAAATAACTGCAGAGAAACACAGGGGGAGGTGGATTGTGTCAGGTGTTGTGTGAGACCAAGCGATAGAGACCAAGACTAGAGAGAAACAAAGGGAAAAGAAGGGTGCAGGGGTGCCTGGGTGGCTCAGTTGGTTAAGCATCTGACTCTTGATTTTGGCTCAGGTCATGCTTTCAGGGTCCTGGGATCCAGCCCCGGGTCAGGCTCTGTGCTCAGTGTGGAGTCGGCTTGTCCTCCTCCCTCTGCTCCCTGCCCCCTTCCCCCGTGCATGCTTTCTCTCAGATAAATAAATAAGTGAAATCTTTAAAAAAAAGAAAAGAAAAGAAAAGAAAGGTGCAGAGAGATAGAACCAGAGTGAGATTAAAATAGAGTAGAGAGAGAAAATGAGTCAAAAATAGGTATCAAGGAAGACACAAGAGACTAAAGAGACAGAGACAGGGAGAGACAATCAGAAAAGAAAAAAAAAATACAGGACAGGAAAAAAAAAAAAAAGCTTCAGTGAGACAGAGCTAGAGACTGAGAAAGAGACATATGGCCGAGGAAGAAGAGACGAGAGGAACCCAGAGAGCTAGCACTCTCTCTCCCTTTCTTCTCCTCCCTCTCTCATCACTGAAAAACCACTGACTCAGAGGTGGAGATGAAGAGCGAGACAGAGGCAAAGAAATACAAAGAGATACAGAGAGAGAAACCCAGAGCAAAGTGAAATGGAGAGAGAATGATTTGGGCGTCACAGGGCGCGAGCATGAAATGGAGCCTGGATCATTTTATGCCTAGTCACACACCTCTCCTCTGGGACCAAGAAATGCTGTAATGCTACCAGGGATGTCATTATTTGTTTATTGTCATCTCTGTGCCAGGCACTGAGCTGTGTGCTTGACAAGCAGGGTACCTTCTAACCCAAATGTCCAGCTTACAGGATAGGGCGTATGGACAATGCTATACAGGGGGCAGCACTCTAACATGTCTGGAGACTGACAGACATGAAGCCCCTAGGAAAATGAGCCTCCCTCTTGGAGCCTTCCTCCTCTGCATTTCAGAGATGACAATAGTACCTCCCTCATAGGGTTTTTGAGGTTTAACACAGGATAAAGAGCTCAACCAATGTGAGGTTTTTAGCACCATCAGATGGTTGTTATCCTAAGATTCCCTGAATACACCTTGGACAGTATCCGTGCTTCAGTTTTCCCATTTGGAAAATGGGGCAAATGATTGTATTGATCTTTTGGGGTTTGGGGGATTATTCAGTGAGTTAAGGCACACAACAAGCACTTAATAAATATCAGTTGAAATGAAAAGTAGAGCGCCAGTGGGCACAGAGCCAGGACCTGGAAAAGCTGAGTGGAGAAAGGACATGGAAACCTGGAGAAGTCTACTGGCTTCTCTTTTGGCTGAAGTAGAGCTGAGAATACCTAGAATTTTGAATATTTTTTTTCTAAGAAGGCAAGATAAGGATCTGGAGATCTTTATGCATTGTCTAAGAAGACCCATTATGGGAATTGTTTTATGGGATCATTCCAAGACTGAGCTAAACAGCCTCTCCAAGCTGGCATTTTCCTAAGATTCTGTGGTTCTCAGAGTCTGTTGTTCTAATGTTGGAGGATTCCAGAATTCTACGATTTTCAGCTTTCAGGGATCTACAGGTTCTTCTAGATGGGAGTGGGGGTGAGCTTTAAAAGAGGGAAGAGCTGTGGGGAGAGGGGCAGGATGACCTCTCACCTTCTTCTGGATGTTTTCATCAGGAGCAGGAAGGTATAGCAGGCACATACCTGTTGCTCTCAGTCACAACCAAAATAAACTTGTAGAATCTTAGGATCCAAATTCTAGATGGTGAATGTGGCATAGGGATCATTTTTCTATTGGACAGTGGGAAATATAGTGAATGGGTCTTCTGAATTTCTTTCCTTCTGCTAAGAAAAATTATTCAAAACACAAATAAAGAAAAAATGATTTATGGGACTTTTTCATGTCAAGCTAGGCATATTTTCTAACAGGTCCACTTAAAGATAATCTCATTCCAAAAACGGAATGTTACTTTGTTTATACAGTTAATCAGGGTCTAAGCTTTTTACAATTCTACAAAACTGCTAAGTCTTTTCTGTTTGGTAGAGAAGGTGGTCTTCAACCAAAAATTTTTTAAAAATAATAATGCCATTAAATCAGACATTAGCCAGTTTTGTATTTAACTCAGAAATTCTTTTTTTTCCTATAAAAAAATCCTACTGTTTCATTTGTCTTTTGAGCCAGCTTTGTTTATATCTGGCTCCCTCATTAATGGATTAAATAATCTTTGACACATATACATCTATTCTGAGAATTATTTTTTTATCATTTGGAGAATTATCCTTCCTTTATTTCCCTCATTTTCTTCTTCTCTTCCTTCCTAACTGTCTCTCTTCACCACCCCCTCCCTCTATTCCCCCTCGCTTTTCTTCTCATCTCTTTCTCTCTCTATCCCCCTTCTCCCCTGCTCTTCTCTCTTTCAAAGACCCTCCTTTCTTTCTTCCTTCTTTCTCTCTATCATCTCACTGCTTCCCTCATTTTGTATTTTCTCTTTTCCTCCTTTCTCCTCCCCCTTCTTCCATCCCTCCTTCCATCAAATGGTGTGTGCGTGACTGGAATGCCAGAGGAAGTCGAAGAGAGACATAATGGGACAGTGGAAATATTACAAGAAAGAAAGGCTGGGTTTTTTTCCAAAAGTCATGACAGACACCAAACCACAGATCCAAGAAGCTCAAAGAACACTAATGGAGTACATACCAAAAAACCCACATGTAAGCATATTATATTCAAACTTCAGGAAACCAAAGACAAAGAGAAAACTTTATAGGCAACCAGAAGAAAAAATGCACCTTACCTATGAGGAACAAGGATAAGTATCAAAACACACTTCTCTTAGAAATTATGCAAGCAAGAAAAAAATGGAGGGACATCTTTTAAATGTTGGAAGAAAAAACTGTCAAGCAAGAATTCTATATACAGCAAAGACATCATTCAAAAGTAAAGCAGAAATTGTAATAGTGATGTATGGTGACAGATGGTAGCTATACATGTAGTGAGCATAGCATAATGTATAAGGGTCTCACGATCCTAAGATCATGACCTGAGCAGAAATTAAGAGATGGATGTTTAATCAACTGAGCCACCCAGGTGCCGCAGCACAGAAAATTATTCTGGCAAGAAACGGAATCTTTTCTGTCTAGGCAGATTACACAGAAAGTAGAGAACAACATTTTATATTGTAGACAAAGCCATTAATGAATAAGCTCAAGAAGCAAGCCCATCAAACCTGAATGAACTTTGCTAATATTTTAACACACTTCATAGCATCCTTTAAGACTGTGCAATTATAAATGAAGGCAAGTAAAATTCACTTTCCAAGTGTTATCCTTTATTTTGCTTTTTCATATTTTAAAGCAAACTGACACTATACCCGAGGACAGCAAGTCTCTCTGAGAGGATCCACAGGTCAAAACAATACCAAGATGTTATTTATGCAAATATACCATGCTCTCATCATTGTTATCTTCAAATGGATCCATAAATATTTAAAAATTTCCTCAGTCTCAACCTCCACTACAGTAAATATAAATAGACCTTGCCCACATAAACAAAAGCTCTTTGGGGTCCTCAATAAAAGACTAGAGAAAAAGTAAACTGAGAACCACTGCTTTTGGACAAAATTACTTTATTCCCTAAAAAACAAAAGCACACACACAATTGTATTTCTCTGTCATTATTTATCCTAGTCTGAACCACTCATATTTTTTTAAAAATTTTAAGATTTTTATTTATTTGAGAGGGGGTTGCAGACTGAGGGGCAACGAGGAGGAATCTGAAGCAGACTCCATACTTAGCACGGAGCCCGACATGGGGTTGGATCCCACCACAGGGAGATCATGACCTGAGCCCAAACCAAGAGTCAGCTGCTTAACTGACTGCACCACCCAGGTGCCCCGAACCACTCATACTAATTCTAATTTTTAACCAAAGTAACTAGCATCTATTTCACAGAGAAAACTGGCGGTGGGGAAGGAGACAGTTAAGAACTGTCTCTCTCATACCAGCATTTCAGCAGACCAGCAAAATTTTCAGTACAACTTCCTACAAAACTGGTACATCCCTTTTACACCTTTTAAAAAGTGACAGAATGGGGGCACCTGGGTGGCTCAGCTGGTTAAGCATCCAACTCTTGATCTCAGCTCAGGTCTTGATCTCAGGGTTTTGAGATTAAGTCCCACGTTGGGGTTCCATACTGGGCATGGAGCCTGCTTAAAAAAATTAAAAGTGACAAAACGAACATGTTCATTAATGTGACTCTAAGTCAGGATATCTCCATAGCATGTAAAAATAGAAATAAAATTTATATATGTTTACAATTATGCTTAGTCACCACTATTGCAAGATTGTGACTATCGATTAAATTTTAATAAAGTCCAAGGTTTCAAGACCTTGGAAATTACTTCAAACTGACAAATAGGGGTGCCTGGGTGGCTCAGTCGTTAAGCGTCTGCCTTTGGCTCAGGTCATGATCCCAGGATCCTGGGATCGAGCCCCGCATTGGGCTCCCTGCTTCGCGGGAAGCCTGCTTCTCCCTCTCCCACTCCCCCTGCTGTGTTCCCTCTCTCGCTGTCTCTCTCTCTGTCAAATAAATAAAAAATTTTTAAAAACTGACATACAAAAGACATAATTACTATTGAAATACAGCTTTTCAGAATAATGATTCAATTTAATTGAGCAAAAACTTACATTTTTAAATATCTTAACCATTATGTGGGAAGTAATGTTAATTTTGATCCCAAGAGCTATGTACCTGGATCTGCAAGTTATTCAGCTAGTTGCTCTAACAAATAAGCCCGAAATCTCATTAACTTAATGCAAGAAGGTTTATTTCTTACTTACATGAGACACAAGCTGATGTTCCTGTCCTAACCTAGCTACAAGGGTTATTAGGAAATGTAAACCTTGTATGCCCAGGAGAAAGAAATAGGGTTGGCGAACACTTAGCCAGTTTCTGTCACGATACCTTTTTTCTTTTCTTTTTTTTTTTAAGATTGTATTTATTTATTTGAGCGAGAAAGCACGAGCAAGGGGAGGGGCAGAGGGACAAGCAGACTCCATGTTGAACCCGACACGGGGCTTGATCCCAGGACCCTGAGATCAGGACCCAAGCCGAAGTCAGATGTTTAACTGACTGAGCCACCCAGGCACCCTTCTTTTTCTTTTCATTGCGATCTCTTTTTACTGTCCTGATATAAAGGCAAATAACAGTTGCAACATGCTTTTAATTAATTTTGAAGCAGGACTATGCTTTCCCGAATGTGACACTATTTCCAAACTAGACTGCATGGATATTTCTGCTAAGGGGGTTTTGCACACCATTTCACGGGTTTTGCAGAAACCCTCTAATCCCAGTTATGGACCCTAGGTTAAGATTAATGACCTTTCCTATAAAGAGGCAACCAGGGGTTCTAGCTTATATCCAGGAACACCAGCCCAGACCTTCCCAAGGAGACCAACCCACTTCAGACTCAATGGGACCCCTAGCATGTGGTTTAAGCTTCTCAGGGCTGAACCCATAATCCCCATATTAGTTTCCTAGGGCTGCTGTAACAAAGTACTACAAACTAGATGGCTTAATACAACAGACATTTATTCTCTCACAGTTCTGGAGGCCAGAAGTCCAAAATCAAGGTGTTAGCAGTGCCATGTTCTCTCTGAAGGTGCTAGGGGATAACTACTGCTTAACTCTTCCTAGCTTCTAGTGATTGCTGGTAGTCCGTGGTGTACCTTGGCTTCTAGAAATCCCAATCTCCACCTCCATCATCGCATGGCATTCTTCCTGTGTGTCTGTGTGTGACTTCACATACCATTCTCCTCTCTGTGTCTGTGATTCTGTTTTCTCTTCTTATAGGATGCTAGCCATTGGATTAGGGCCCACCCCAGTCCGGCAGGACCTCATCTTGAGTAATTGTATCTGCAAAGACCCTGCTTCCAAATAAGGTCACATTTTGAGGCTCTGGATGAACATGAATTGGGGGGTACATACTATTCAACCCAGTACAATACCATATCCTTCTTCTCACCCTTAATACACCCCATGCACATAGTCTTCTGGGATGCCTCTGACAGGAAGCCAGCCTCTTCCTGGATCTGCTCTTTTCCCCCAACCTTAAGTCTTGCAGAAAATTCAAGATCTTCCCATGCTCCCTGTTGACCTGTCGCACCTGCTAGCACCTTAAGGTCTGGTTTTGCTTCCTCTTACTCATAGGCCCGGACTGGGGACATGTAAGGAGATGTCTTGGATCCTTCTTTTAAGGAGCTCCCTCTTTCCTTCATGTGCCCAGCTTCATGGCGAGCCATGCTATAGGGAGAGTGGAGTGGGGGCAGCACCAGACCCTTGTGAGGCCCCTTCTTCTTTACCCTTATTCTATCTCTCACAGCCCTGGAGGCTGAAACCCAGGATAGGAGCACTTCCAGTGGAGAACATAGGGTGGTGGCTCAGTCAGTGATAGGGAGTGAGCATATGTGTTGGGATGAGACCAGTGTATGAGTGATGAAGAGCCCAGCCTGGGTCATCTGGAACCTCCCAGAAGCCCATTTTTAATTTTTCCTGCTGTGCCTTCTCCCCATAAGGGCCCAGCTCATTGTTCCTTCCCTCCCTTCCTCTTTTCTCCTAAAATTGGACAAGGAGATCAGACCTCAAAATTTTCACTCCAAAAAACAAATAAATTCAAATAAATGAAAGGACCAGCAGGAAACGGGAGTGGAAGGCACAACCTGGAAGTGGTCACACATCACCCTCAAACGCCCAAATCTCATCTGGGCACAGTCTTAAAGTCATGCCTTGCTGCAAGGGATGCTGGGAAATGTAGTCTTATTTTGGATGGGCTTGATCAAGCCCATCAGAGATTCTATTACTAAAGGAAGAAGGGGTAAATGGATGTAAGGGAACAATTAACAGCATCTGCCATGGGGATCGACCCCGGGGCTGATAAGGAAACAAAAGAAAAACAATCTGCAAACAGCACCATTGATATTCAAGCACACGAACTCATTGTTATGAAGGTCTGGGAGTGGGGTCCTAGACAGGTTCCTGGACATGGCAGAGATGAATACTTTGGGCATCTTGCTGCTTTTGTTCACATGCTTCCAGATGATAAAGCTCACCAGGACAGACACGTGGTAAACAGGAAGAGGGTGAGGACCTCTCAGATCTCCAGGTCACCAGGAAGAAGGAACCGTCCTTGGCCATGGATCCTGGCTACAGAGATCCTGGGACTCAGGTTCTTGTAACCTGAATACCTTTGGATTAAAATCCCTGGGGGTTGGATCCCACGTGGGAGCTCTCCATGGCTGTGGAGCTTATGTAACTTCTAGTCCCCTCTGAGCTCGCCGTTGACTGCGGTGTCTTCATCCTTTCTGTCCCTCTTCACTAACATCCGCATCCTCCACGTTTATCTTCCAAGAACATGTCCAAGGTCATGGATGTTCTAGGGTCGGGGGAGAACCAGGTTTGCGTTCTGCCTCTGCTCCTTTTTTGGGGGAGTGTGATCTGGAACAACACACCTAATTTCTTTGAGCCTTGGTTTCCACTTCCATAAAATAAGAATACCCATAACAGTACCTCCCTTGCCAAACCTGGAGATTGGTATGGATTAAATGTATTTAAAGCCATCAGCATGGTGTCATTACTGTCATTCAACAACCAACTCTCTAACCTGGGCTCCTCAGCCCTTTGAAATCTGTTCTTAGGGAGGAATTTGCTGTAAGTGGGGCCGATGGCTAGGGCAGGGAGGCTGAGCAAGGCTGAGTGCAGGCTGCGGTAGGTGGCAGGTCGTGAGCAGACTACAGGATGGACTATCAATGGGTGCTGGACTGGCAGAGAGAAGAGGTGGGGGCTACCCATTCCTGAGCCTCTTCTGTGCTAAATTCCTGACTGTCATACTCTCAGGGATCTTCACATCTTTGTGCATCATTACCATTTTACATACAAACAGACTGAGGCTCGCCCAGGTTACTGGGCTCTCAAGGGCAAAGTTAGAATTAACATGCCTGTTTGCCCCTCTAGGAACTCTTCCCCACCAGTGACTTGTCTGGGGGGTCCTCTCCATGTTAGAGGAAGGTTTGGGGATGAGACCAGCTGGTAGGTATCAGAGAGGGGGTAAGAATGAGGGAGACTGAGTGGAGTGAGAAGTCCCTGCTGCTGAAACGGAGGTTTGGGAGGGTAGCTGCTTATTGTTTTTCTCTAGTGGGTGGGGCCATGGTCTACCGAATTTTCAGGAGCACCATGGTGACCAAGAGTCCCCAGGGAGGGGGGAGAATCCAAAGCACTGTCTCCCTAGCTGAAGCCCCAAATCAGTGGGCTGGGGTAGACACCAGCCACCCTTCCTTCTGTCCTCAGAGTCCTCTGCTCAGCTGAATTGGATGGTTCCCCAAAGTTTCCATTACCACCTTGTTTGCACTGCTTGGCACTTTTTCTAGGGGCTGGGCGAGAGCCCTAGTGCCTGCCTCTCTCCTCCGGGAAGCTCCCCATGACTGCAGCCTCTGACCTGTTTATTCTGTTTCTAGGTAAGGGAGGCAGTTATCTGATCTCTGCACCCAATCCAGGAAGAATGAGCTGGGAGAGCATCTATGAGGCCGGGTTGGTGGACTGAGAAAAAAAGAGAGAGCTAAGAAGGGTGAGAAGAAAGAAAATGTTCTTCCTGGCCTCCTCCTCATCCCCCAAGGGCCACTATTGTAACAAACAATTACATAATCAGCCCCATCCAAAACAGCGGGAGCCGGAAGGGGAGGGATCTGGGCAAAGGACATGTGTCAGTAAGAAAGGAACAAAGAAAATGATCTTAAGGTGACAGAAAGCAAGAGAGAAAACATATCAGAGAGATGGGGGGAGGAGGGGATGGAGAGAGGGGTCAGCTAGGACCCAGAACAACAGGAAGAAGGAATCAGAAAAACATACAAGATAGAGACAGAGCCTGGGAGGGAAAGACACAGTCAGAGAAAGGAAGAGCTAGAGCTAAGGGCCACTCACTCAGAGATGTGTAGACTGAGAGAAAGCTGGACACATGGAGAGATCTAGAGAAGCAAGACGTGGAGCCGCAGAGGAGAGAGTCAGACACATCGGGGGGGGGGGGTTGGTGCTGAGACAGAAGGTCAGGGAGAGAGACACAGGGACACAAAGAGCTGCAGGAGTCCAGGGAAGGGATGAGACCGGCCTGAAGCAGGAACAGAGGGGCATCAGGGACCAGAGAGATGATCCCATCAAAGGGCTGGAGCCCTGGCCAAGCCTTGTGAGCAGCCAGCAGACATTCTTTTTCTAGTCCGTGTTACGTGTCGGGCCCTGACAGACCAGATCCCTTGGAGTCCCAACCACAGGCCTCAATGACAAGGGCACCAGCTAACGCTTACAGAACCCTGACTACGTCCCGGGATGGTCTAAGCACTCTGCACACACCCATTTGGTCCCACAGCAACCCCACCCAGTAAGGACAGCTATGATCTCCATTTCACAGAAGAGGAGACTGAGGCACGCAAAGGGTTAAGTCAAGGTCACCAGCTAGGAGTCAGGAGTCGACACCCAGTCTGGCCCCGATCTGCCATTTTAAGTTCTCCACTCCCAAGAAAGAGCTGGGGACCCTAAAGATGTGGCCCCTAAATTTGAAGAAGAGTTTTTAGCCTGGAGTCCAAAGAGTGATGGAAGGAGCCTCTGAAAGCCCCCAAATGATCATGCATTGTGGGGATCTGTCATGCCCACTGGAAGAAACTGAGTTCAAGTACTTTGGATAGGTACAGCTAGAAGGTACCCCCAGAAGGTATAGCTCTAATTGACTCCCAACATGGTTATTGTGAACCCTACTACATGTCGAGCACTGTTGAAAGGATGGGGGTCCACAGAGACCAAAGCAAACAATCGCAACAACAATGAATAAGTCAGTGAGAATCTCTGCCCTCGGAGATGTTATTTGGGTGGGAAGAGTCATTGATCTGATCCCGTGCTCGTGCCTCAGGCCTTTTGCCCTTGCTGTGCCCTCTGCCAGGAATGCTTCTCCCCACAGCTGACTCTCAGAAGTCACCTCCTCCAAGAAGCCCTCCCTGACCACCCAATCTCCAGCAGCCCCCATCAGTCTGTATCCAGCATAGTTCCTTGTTTAATTTTCTTCGTGGTGATTGTCACTAGCTGAGTCATCGTACTGACTGAGTGGGCTGTTCGCTTTTCATCGGCCTCACCCGCTAGCATTTACAGCCTTCACGAGGGGAGGGATTTTGATTTTCATGTGTTTTTTTTTTCTTAAGATTTATGTATTTATTTTTGAGAGAGAAAGAGAGAGAGTATGCATGCCTGTGAGTAGGGGGAGGGGCAGAGGGAGAGAGAGACTCTCAAGCCAACTCCACGCTGAGCACAGAGCCCGATGTGGGACTAGATCTCACGACCCTGAGATCATGACCGGAGCTGAAATCAAGAGCCAGCTGCCCAACCGACTGAGCCACCCAGCCGCCCCTGATTTTCATGTTCTTTACTACAGCCCCTATGCCTGCATTAGTATGTAGTCTGTGCTCACTAAATCGTTGTCGATTGGTATTGACAACAGACTCCTGTGTAAGCTCCCCCTGGACCACGAGAGGCTCTATCTGCCTTCCTCCTAAGTATTAACGCAGTTAATCTCCCCACAGGCCTTGGAGGAGGGGACTGGATGGGGACAAAGAGCTTAAGAAACTTGCTCCGCTTCGCAGCACTGGATGATTCGAACTCAGGCACAAATACAGAAGCTAGGAAAACACGGAACCAAGGTTAAGAACCAGATCCCCAAATATGGTGAATTAACAGAGTAAAGGATGCCAGGCTGGAAATACTTTTGGGAGGGAAACTTCCTTCCTTAGATTTCACCAGAATATTACAGTGCTGGGTGCTGGGAACACAAGAGTGACCTCGGCAGCCCAGCACCTCTCCTCAGTGTTCCTGGTGGGGGGACAGCTCTTCCCCGGGGCAGGGGGCCCTCTCTCCAAGCCTTGCTCCTGCTGATGCAGGCTCAGGGACTCTCATCCCAGCCCTCAGCTCTCCCAACCTCGCATTTCCCAGTTGAGAGAGGCATGGCTGGGGAGGAAGGGAGTGAAACTGCCACTCAGCTCAGGAGACCCCTCTGAGGAAACCAGGGGAGAGAAGAGATGGACAGTGACAGGAGGGCGCGAGACAGGAGGGCACGGAGGAACAGGGAGAGGTTGGCTGTCCAAACGTCCTGCCATCTCACCATCCGGGCCCAAGCCCTCTGCCTGTGCCTCCGGTCCCAGCCCTGACCCCTCTGAACTGTTGCTCTGGAGGGCAGGTTTGTCCCTCCGACCCGACTGTGTGCTCTGTGAGGACACGAACCCCGGCCCGTCTCAGTCTTTGCTGTGTCCCCGCTGCTCCACAATAAATACTAAGGGTCAGACAACTTGAAAGTAGACAGCAGGCTACTGGAACATTCCAGGGGAGAGGTGAGGAGGCCTGAGTTGGGGCTGGAGAGGTGGGCGGGGGTGAAGGCAGCTGACCCTCTCTTTTCCTCCTCCCCCTCCTCCCCTTGCTCCGCCTCCCTGCTCCCTCGCACCCCCTTCATCTCTTCGCATCCTACCCCACCCCCCACGCCCATTCCCGGCAAGGCAGGACCTCTGATTTCATAATCTCAGTTCTGGCTCCTGCTGTCGACACTGTTTCCTTTAGAAACAAAACAACAGTCATTCTTGGCCGAGGCTGGCCCCTTCCCCACCCACACACAGATCTGGGCCCGCCGGGAAGAGAGCGGATTCTGGAGCGGCGGGGTGCATGGGAAAGCAGCTCAGGCGGGAGGACCTCCGGGCCGGCGGGGGGCGGTGTTCGTGCGCCCCCTGCAGGAGGAGGGCTGCAACCGCAGGGCCCGGGCGGCTAGGAGGAGGCGGGGGTGGCCGGGGTGGCGGGGGTGGCGGGTGGGTCTGGGCTGCCAGGAATTCCCTGATCAAGCACCACCGTCTTTGCGGTGCCCTGATGTTTAGAAGGCCCATACCCGACTTCTTTCTCTGGGCTCTGCCTTCCCCCAAGTGATAGGGCCATTGGGTACCCGGGGGGGAAGCCATGAGGAGACAGAAGGGAGAGGCTGAGGGGGGCAGCGGGGGACGAGTGCTGGAGGCTTTGACTACCTACCATAGGACCCAGTAAGTTTTTAATATCATTTTATTTTTTTATTTTGGCAAAATACACATAACACAAAGTTTACCACTGTAACCACTCAAAAGTGTAGAATTCAGTGGCATTAACTATAGTTACAATTCTGTGCCGACCATTATCACTGCCTTGTTCCAGAATATTTGCACCACCCCAAGGGGAAATCCCAAACCCATCAGGCTGCCCTTCCCCAGTTCCCTCCCCAGCCGCTGGTAACCACTAGTCTAAGCTCTGTCTCTATGAATTTGTCTATTCTGGACGTTTCGAGTAAATGAAAGCATACATAGTTGACTCTTGAACAACAGGTTTGAACTGCATGTCCACTTACATGTGGATTTTTTTCAATAAATATAGTACAGTGCTGCATATGTATTTTCTCTACTTTATGATTTTCTTAACATTTTCTTTTCTCTAGATTCCTTTACTGTAAGAATACAATATATACTGCATATAACACACCAAATATGTGTTAATCAGTTATGTTATCAGTAAGACTTCTGGTCAATAGTAAATATCAGTAGTTAGGTTTGGGGGAAGTCAAGGTTATATCTGGGTTTTCAACTACAAAAGAGGTTTGGTGCCCCTAACCCCAAAGTTGTTCACGGGTTAAGTGTGATATATGATCTTCTGGGACTGGCTTCTTTTACTTAACATGTTTTCAAGGCTTTTGACACATTTCAGTGTTGTGGCATGAATCAGAATTTTGTTCCTTTTCATGGCTGAATACTATTCCATTGTATGGATAGATCACAGTTTGTTGTCAATGGCTGTTTAGGTTGTGTCCACCTCTTGGCTGTTGTGAATAGAGCTGCTACAAACATTCATGGAAAGCTTTGGTTTGAACATCTATTTTCAAGGACCTAATAATTTTTAAACTATTATGTTGGGTGAGTTTGGCAAGTGAATTTTCACTGATGTTGATATTAGTTTGTATGTTGTTATTTCAGTCCCTGCCTTGTTTTCCTTTACTTTGGAGCTAATGCCAACTGCTTGTCTAGGTTCTAGTGCAGGAAAATAGAATCAGTAAATCCCATTTATTTTTTTTAAATTTTTTTACTGTTATGTTAATCACCATATATTACATCATTAGTTTTTGATGTAGTGTTCCATGATTCATTGTTTGTTCATAACACCCAGTGCTCCATGCAGAATGTGCCCTCTTTAATACCCATCACCAGGCTAACCCATCCCCCTACCTCCTCCCCTCTAGAACCCTCAGTTTGTTTTTCAGAGTCCATCATCTCTCATGGTTCCTCTCCCCCTCTGACTTACTCACCTTCATTCTTCCTCTCCTGTTATCTTCTTCTTTTTCTTTTTTCTTAAAATATGTTGCGTTATTTGTTTCAGAAGTACAGATCTGTGATTCAACAGTCTTGCACAATTCACAGCGCTCACCGTAGCACATACCCTCCCCAATGTCTATCACCCAGCCACCCCATCCCTCCCACCCCCAACCACTCCAGTAACACTCAGTTTGTTTCCTGAGATTAAGAATTCCTCATATCAGTGAGGTCATATGATACATGTCTTTCTCTGATTGACTTATTTCACTAAGCATAACACCCTCCAGTTCCATCAATGTCGTTGCAAATGGCAAGATCTCATTCCTTTTGATGGCTGCATAATATTCCATTGTGTATATATACCACATCTTCTTTATCCATTCATCTGTCGATGGAC
>NW_027397206.1:272494-287045 GCF_003265705.2 Callorhinus ursinus | reverse complement strand
TCTGTGACCCCAAGGGTCCTGAGACCACACTGTCCCGGGAGGATTCCACCCCCTGCTTAGCCACTGCAGCGACGTCCCTCAGCCGAGCCAACTTTTAGAAGGTCCGATTTTGTGCTCCGCGGCTCTATCACTTGCCAGAAGCGGCCGGCGGAGGCCCCTCCCCCGCCATCTATCCTCCCGAATATCGCCTTGGATTCACTTCTCCGCACGTCCTACCTTCCAGTAAGTGGTCGCTTCTCTGTTCAGAGAGTTGTTGCTACTCTCCTCTTCGATCTCCTGTTGAGTTCGTAGGTGTTCAGAATGGTTTGATCGCTATTCAGCTGAATTCCTGAGACCAGACGAAATCTAGGTCTCCTACTCCTCTGCCATCTTGCTCCGCCCCAAGTCAATCCCATTTATTTTTCCTCCTTTTCCAGCATTGTGTTTGTTTCTGTAGCAGCTGTGTACACCAATCTTTCCTATATATTGTCTTTTTGCTGGAAAATGTATATTGAATCAAACTTTCTATAAAAATTAGAGATGGAGGCACCTGGGTAGCTCAGTCAGTTAAGCATCCAACTCTTGGTTTTGGCTCAGATCATGATCACACAGTTGTGAGACTGAGCCCCACATGGGGCTCTGCACTCAGTGAAGAGTCTGCTTCAGATTCTCTTTCCCTCCCAGTCTCTGTCAAATAAATAAATAAATAAAATCTTTTTAAAAATTGGAGAGAGAGGGAGAGAGAGAAAGGGCCACCTCACCCAAGGTCATGCCCTTCCTAGGGCAGCCCACTTCAGTGAATGATGGAGATGCAGGACAATTCTAATGGTCTGTGTTTGTTCCAGAGTGCCCATGAAATTGGCCAAGACTGGTGTATCTTCAACAGAGCTGAACTTCTCCCTCCAACCACTCCTGCTTCCTTCTCTCCCTTCTACAGTTGTTGGTTGATCCCAATAACACTCCCTAATAAATAAATATCTTGCACACAAAACTCCATATCAGAGTCTGCTTCCCAAAGAACCCAACTTTCTTTTTTTCATGCAATAGCCATGAACTGCATGAAGATGGTCATCTAAGTATCTAGGTAGATAGAAGTTAACCGTATGTTCCACTGGGAGAGCACCCAATGTTGTGGGTGCATTAAGAAGTACATTCAGGACATGCCTACCACCTGCTGGCTATCTGTCACGTGTCTTTCATGTTGTTATGTGCCACATCCACTTCATACACCATGGAGGGAACCACAGGAGGAATCTGGAGAGAGAGTCTGAGAATTGGTACCATCAGGAGCTTCTTAGACCTCTGAGACTCTTCAGATGCCTCCAGTTTCCTTGGCCTGTGATCGCCCAAGTGGATTCAGGTGAGCCCAGGTTAGCTTGCCAAGGATATCCCTTCTTTGTGGTTCTGTTCTCATGACCTGAGCTGTGTAAACTGTAAAGCCATAGCAGATATGAAATACTGGAGACTAGGTAAACTGGGTAGCTAGGATATAGGTGGAAACGTGACCATCACCATGCAAACAGAATGTGCCTGATGGGTGCAGCCAAACCACAATGACATGGCCTATTTCACTAGATAAGGATATGAGCCTGGTACACATTGTAGTCAGCTCCAGCTGCCATAACAAAAAACCCACAGACTGTGTGGAAAGTCCAAGATCAAGGTGCTGGCAGATTCATTTCTCAGTGAGCAGTTCTGACTTGCAGATAGCTGCCTTTTCCCTCTATCTTCACATGGTGCAGAGAGGATACAAGGTGCCTGCTGTCTCTTCTTTTTTTTTAATATCTCATTTATATATTTTAGAGAGAGAGTGTGTGCACACGGGGAGGAGAGGCAGAGGGAGAGGGAGAGTCTTTGAGTAGACTCTGCACCAAGTGCAGAGCCCAACATGGGGCTCAATCTCACAACCCGAGATCATGACCTGAGCCAAAGCCAATAGTTGGACACTTAACTGACTGTGCCACCCACTGTCCTACTTCCTCTTCTTATAAGTGCACTAATTTAACCCAGGGGGCTCCATGTGCATGACCTCATCTAAACCTAATTTCCAGGGGTGCCTGGGTGGCTCAGTTGGTTAAGCATCTGCCTTCAGCTCAGGCCATGATCACGGGGTCCTGGGATAGAGCCCCACGTTGGACTGTCTGCTCAGCAAGGAGCCTGCTTCTCCCTTTCCCTCTGCCTGCTGCCCCCCCCCCGCTTGTGATCTTTCTCTCTCTCTCTGTCAAATAAATAAATAAAATAAAATAAAAACACCTAATTTCCTCCCAAAGGCCCTATCTCTTATACCATCACATTGGTGGTTAGGGCTTCAACCTCTTACTTTGGGGAAAACATAAACAGTACACCATCTTTGTTTTCTAGTTAATCACTTGAGACCTCACATGCCAATATTAGCAAGAATCCAGTGTTTACCTCTCCTTCCCAAATTGTTGAGGAATCCGCTCAGGTCATGATCTCAGGGTCATGAGATTGAGCCTCATGTCAGGCTCCATGCTGGGTGTGGAGCCTGCTTAAGATTCTCTTTCTCCCTCTCCCTCTGCCCTTCCCCTCTCCCTCTCTAAAAAATAATAAAAAGTAAAAAAATAATAATAAAAATCTGGAGATGTTTCAATATTAGGAAATGTATTAATGTAAGCCATCACATTAATAGATCAAGGGGAAAAACCATATACTCTTACTATGGGCCAGGCCCTGCAGATACTGCAGAGAGTGACATCATAGTGTAAAGGAAGTAGACAATAAAAAAAATTAACACATAAACAAGGTGTTGGCTAGTGAGTGTAACCAAGAAAATAAAACAAAGTAAGAAAATTAAAAGTAATTTGGTTGGAGGGCTACTTTAAATAAGTTGATTCAATCTTACAAAGAGCATTTATGCAGAGGTCTGGAGGATGAAAGTGAAGCCACCTGAGAAATAAAGAGGAAAGAGAACCACAGGCAAAGGAACAGCAAGTGCAGGAGCCCTCAGGCCAAAAGAGTGTCTGTGGTTCAGGAAACAGAGAGGCCAGTGGGACTGGGGTGTGGTGATTGATGGGGGATGCGGCAGAAGAGGATAACTCTGGCTACGTCTGGAAACAGGAGTCTGGGTTCTCCCGTTTGAATCACTCAACCACTCAAAATTCAAAATCCAGGGAGGAGTACTTGATGGATCTGACGTGGATCATGTGGCCCAGGGGAATTTGCAGGGGCAACTTGATCAACCCCCAAATAGATTTCATCTAGTAGGGATGGGGAGATACCCAGAGCTAAATACAGGGGCTCCTACCTGAAGAAGGGGGAATGGAAGCTGGGAGATCCCAAACAAAAGATACCCATTGTACCAATTCAGTGGCACAAGAGCTTCACCCCCAGTGAGAAAAAAAATGCAGTATTTCTTAATAGGAGCAATTGTTGGAAAACGATGTCAACATGAATCTCTCCTTCTTCCTGGCTCTCTGTGATGCTACCACTTCAACAGCTTTTGTACATTTGTTTCTCCTTCTGTTCAGGTGCCTTTCCTTCTCTTTCCGTAGAATTCCTTCTTCTGCTGCATCAGATGCTTTGGAGGTTTGTGGAAATTCCCATTTCTTCAGGACTGGGAGAAAGAGCTACAGGACAGAAAGGCAACCACTCCTCAGCACCACGAACAGCGGCCCACAAACCTCCTTTTCCCTCCCAAACATTTTCCAACCTCATGGTGGTTTTTAGAAATGCCCCTAAATTCTATGACACTCCTCCAATCAGAGGAAGAGTCTTATGCCCCTTCTCTTGAATATGGGTCTGACTTCCCAACTTGTTTCTCTTTGAGTCTGGTGGACGAATGATCTGATTGGGCTGGTGATTAAGCAAGGCCCATCTAGAATAATCTCCCTTTTGATTAACCCAGTTAAGGAAATGCAAGTAAAAATACAGAAGGTACTTTCATGGACCCCATTATGAGAATTAGGGCTGTATCTCAATATCTCTCTCTGGGGACTCATAGCCTGTTTTGCTTCACTCAGCATGCCTACTTATTCCCCTTTCTGTAGATCAACTTCTTCTAGATGGCTTTTAAAGATTTTATTTACTTATTTATCTGAGAGAGAAAGAGAGAGAGAACATGCATGTGCAAATGAGGGGCAGAGAAGAGGGGGAGGGAGAGGGAGGAAGAATCTCAAGCAGACTCCCTGCTGAGCGTGGAGCCTGACACGAGGCTCAATCTCATGACCCTGAGATCATGACCTGAGCCAAAACCAAGAGTCGGACACTTAACTGATTGAGCCACCCAGATGCCCCATTCTAAATGGCTTTTAATTTGTGAACCTACAAACTATAGCATGAATATGTCTCTGGCTTTCCCTGGCATTGTGTCTTACCCAAGCAAAAGTGACTTTGGGTTCATAGTGTCAAAAAAGAGAATGAGATCGATCTAACCCATGGATTGGTTCCTTGTCCTCTCACCATGTCAGAAGATAATCCTTAGTTCAAACCACGGTGGCCAAGAAGGTGAGGTAATATAGTAAAAATTATACGACTGCCTAACACATCCCTTTGGAAGAGACTAGGGGTGGGGAATAATTTCAAAATGTCCCTCTGGCCAGATCTTTGTCAATCTCATTGACCACCAATCCAGCCTCTAGAAAGCTGCCTTCTTTTGGTGCAGATGTGGAAACTCTGGGCTTGGGAACAAGGTCACATGATGTAAACCATGGAAACTGATGCAGAAGGAACCAACCTTTTCTCAGAGGCAGATATTGAGACTCTGATGGATTCCCTTCTGGAACACTTTTCCAAGTATCTTCTAGACTGTCTCCTAAGTACTGAATCCTCCAGGGTTCCTAAAACTGTTGTCACAAGAAAGACCTGGGGGGAAGGGGTCTACAAGAATGGACTCTGGCAGAACTCCTGCTGCTGACGGGTTAAATGAATGTTTGTGTGGATTAAAAAAAAAATAAACAACTGGATGACTTAGGAAGAATGGATACTCTAAGTAATGAAGAACTGGTAGAAATGGCAGAACTGGTAGAAAGCGTGGGCCCTTGGAGAAGAGTCGCTCTAGAGGCAAGAAGTGGTAGAAGCTCTTAGTACAGGTGATAGGCTTGACTCTGCTATCTTGAGCGGAGAAAAAGGTCTTGGAAGGCTGTAAATGAGTCATAGAACCCATGACTGCTGATGGCTGACCTCCAAACATTGTATCTTTTTTTTGTCGTCACTGGCTCAAAGCCCAAGGAATGAGCACTTGATGAATATAGATTAGATTAGGTGCCTGCCCTCTGGCTATATGGTGGCTGGGTAAGAAAAGAAACTTACTCTCTGAAAGAGACTAAATTGTTCCCAAATTTTCACTTTTCCGGTATAAAGACTATACACCCACATCCTTTGCCAAGTACCTTTGCGATGCCTTTCATTTGGGGAAGAATGTATAGCCCAGCCCCACTGATGTTGGGCTTGATCACGTGACTGCTTTAACCAATGGAATGCAAGCAGATGCTTTAAATCTGTGGGCCCAAGTTGGGTAGCTTCTTCTTCTTTTTTTTTTTTTTTAAGATTTTATTTATTTATTTGAGAAAGAGAGCACAAGCGGGGTGAGGGGCAGAGGGAGAAGCAGAATCCCCGCTGAGCAGGAAGCCTGATGTGGGGCTGATCTTGGGACTCTGGGATCATGACCCAGGCGGAAGGCACATGCTTAACCAACTGAGCCACCCAGGCGCCCCAGGTTGGGTAGCTTCTTATACTGCTATCATCTGTAGCAGCTCAAGTAGCTGCTTCCCCATCAGTTTGGGCCCCAGAAGGACTGAAGGACTCCAGACGTTCAGTTGGATTCAGGTCTTAACAAACAGATTTTCTGGTATATATATATATATGTATATATATTATATATATAACATTATATCAAACAATATGAACATACCTGCTACATTGCCTGGCACATAAAAGCTCATTTCATTCATTCACTCATTCAATTCATTCATTCATTTACCATCTTCCTGTGTATCTTTGTCACACTATTACCCACTATTCTCCCTCCTTCTAGTCTTGCCCTTCCTTTCCTTTGCCTCTCCTCCTCTCCTTCCTCTTTCCCTGATTCTTTTCCTCACACACTCCCTTTGCTCTTGTGTCTGACTTGTCATCCATTCTCTGACACCAACAAGGTGTTATGCAATCCAGCTCCATTCTGACACTAACTGTCTGGGGTTAACATCAAATTTCATAGATTGAAGGGCTCCATCCCACAAGACTGTCCGCACTTCAGATGCTACCTTCAAGTTTCAGGTATCCTGAGGCCACCCACTCTTCTGCCTAACTGGCTACAAATTCACGGCTTCCTACAACCCTCTCATTAATTCACTAATTCACTAAAACAACTCACAGAACTCAGGAAAGTACTATACTTAGGACTACAGTTTTACTACAAAGGATACAACTCAGGAACAGCCAAATGAAGAAGGCACACATAAGGGAAAGGGATGCAGAAACTCTGCGCCCTCTCCTTGTGGAATATGGGCATCCTCCCAGCACATCAGTATGTTCGTCAACCAGGTAAGGATAAACCAGTTTTTATCTGGGTTTCATTATACAGGAATGATTGATTAAATCATTGGCCACGTGATTGAACTCAGGCTCCAGCCCCCTTCTCCTTCCCAGAGGTCAGACTAGCTTAAAGTTCCAATTCTCTAATCATGTAGTTGGTCATTCTGGTTGACCAGCCACCATCCTATCTCAGGGCCCACCAGGAGTCATCTCATTAGCATAACAAAGTCTCAAGAACCAGGAATAACTACTAGATATATAGTTTTTAAAATCGTATTTTATCTCATTTTCTTATATTTAAGATTTGTCCATTTGTTTCCCATAGGGAGACTGAATAAATAGGGAACAAGGGTGCCTCTCCCTGGTCCAGTAGAAATCAGTCCCAACACCAAGTCCCCATGTGTGGAGAGTGGATGTGATCTGCCTACCTCAAGAGACAGGAATAAAGACCAGATCTTCCTCTAAAGTCTCTTCCTCATCTAGGCTAAGAAAGAAAATATTTAACTTCTCACAACAGTGAAACCATAAAGGACTAGGCTCAGGGTAGAGTATATCCTGGGGTTGAGTGATCCTAGGAGAGTTACACGGTCTCCTTCCCAAAAAAAGCCTGGGAGAAAACCCTCAGTGCACTTCAGTGAACAAAAGAGTGTCTCAGGATAAAGACCCTCATTCCAAGTTTTCCTGACCTGAACTAGTCTTATCTTGGGGGTGAATTATTGCTAAAACTAAGACTTATTGGGATGGCAAAGCACTTCAACAAGGGGGAGGTTACAGGGTCTCTGGATCTCACGAGGAAGAGCTTTAGTTCAGACATTTTTTTCTATGTGGTCAAGTGCTTGTGGGTCAGCAGGCCAATCACCTTGTAAACCTCTTCCTGTGCTTCTCCTGGATGAAGTAAGTCTTGGGGAACCTCACTGACAAGGAGCAGCCTTCCAAGAAAGCCTTAGAAGGACTGGCGAGTCTGGAAAAATTGGTCCCAAATGGTTGAGTCATGTCCATTCCATACTCTAACCAATAGGATCAAAAGTCAGGTCTCAGATACCCACTATTTAGTGAGATCATCAAGTGTTGTATGAATAAAAGTCCTATATGGACATTCCTTTGATTTTTAATTCCAGCTTATTTTTGTAAACATGCATTGTGATGGAGTGGGGGAAGTCATGAGGAGTCTGGAATCCTGGATTCCAAGTTTTGCCCACACTACTGATCTCCTTTGAGATATTGGATAACCACCTCCCTCTTTAGATCCTAATGTCTGAGATGTAGGGTTGGTCTAGATAACATCTTCCATCTCCCAAAGCTATCTGAAGAGTCAAGTGTGATGATGACTGCAAAAGTGCTTTGTAAACAGGAAAACATTTTGTAGATGGCCAGTTGGTGGGGGATGTCTTTTGCAGTGTTCTCTGACTGAATTTTTTTTCTCTAAATTAGCTCCCCACCTCTTCCTATTGTTTCCTATCTTCACCAGTTCTGAGCTGTCTTTATAGCGCTTATCACTGTCTGCCATGATTTTGTTTATTTATTTTCTCCCCCACTTGATGTCAGTTCCAGTAGGGCAGGGACATCTCCCTGGTTTGCTGCCTAATTCCCATCTTAGCATCCTAACATCAGATGAAAGCTGGAGAGCTTGTAAACTGCACCCCAAGTGCTTTGGAACCATTTAAGCCTTCATCAAGTGCTGTTCTATTCTGACTTGTTCTATAGGTAGAAATAAAGCCCTTTGTGAATGACAACTTCTCTGTGAATGTTACAAAGGAATGAATAAATATGCACTTTGTAAAATGGAAAAATCACTTTATTACAATGCACCCTGCCACTCTGCTAAGATTTTTGTAAACAGAAAAATTTTTATGTTACAAAATGCTGTACAAACCACAATGTTTACAAATACTCTATCCCATGTGCCGTCTGGAATCTTTGCAAATGGTAAAGTGCTTTGTAAATGTCAAACTACTTAAAAACTACAAAATGTTCTGTAAACAACAAGGAGTTCTGTATACTACAGAATCCTCTGCAAATCTCAAAGTGTTTTGCTGAAGGTAAACAATATTTTTATTTTTTTATTTTTTTAAAAGATCTTATTTATTTATTTGACAGAGAGAGACACAACTTGAGAGGGAACACAAGCAGGGAGCAGTGGGAGAAAGAGAAACAGGCCTCCGCTGAGCAGGGAGCCCGAGGCGGGGCTTGATCCCAGGACCCCGGACCACAACCTGAGCTGAAGGCAGACGCCCAACGACTGAGCCACCCAGGCGCCACATGCAAAATTATCTGTCCACATCAAATTCCTTTGTAATTATAAAGTGCTCTTAAACTGCAAAACACTTTATATTTTGGAAAGATAAATAAGTTGCTACGTACTTCATAATAAATTACTGACAAGAGGCAAAGTCTCTTACACAATGTAAAGTCTATTACTGGTAGTAATAGTAATTTGTAAATAGGTGCATGTTTGTTGATGGTCACCTCCTTTGTTAAATACATGATTTGTTGATTATCCAATGTCATCTCTTTCCCCTCCTCTGGAATCTGGGTGGAATTCGTAGCTGCCTTGGCCCATGGAATGCATAGGAAGTAACAGTGCCAGACTTCCAAGGCAAGGTCCTAAAACGAGTAGTTTCTACCTGGCTCTCTCTGCTCCACCCTCCACTCACTGATTCCCCATGAGACTAGTGCCAGCAACCCAATCTCATCCCTACTGGAGGATCCCTGGACTGTTCCGTCAACTGCTCTTGAGCAACCTCAGTCCCACACAGCTCAGCCACTGACCAGAGCCCTTGGAGGAAAGACCGATGCCCTGTTTTCCTCCTAAAGCTAGAGTATAGCTTCCAGTTTTCCTTCTGGCCACCTGCTTCGGTTGAACGTGAATCTTACTGCCCATGACCCCTATAGGGAAGGGAAGGAACACTGGTTAGGTCCACACGTGACCTCGACCATGACCCATCCCTCAGCAGTGAAGGTGTAGCTCAGACTGTCCAAAGACCATAATCTTACTACTAATCTTACTACCAAAGGCAGTAAGCCCCTCACCCATGCCAGACCCCAGCCTCCCTTCTCCTGAGCACTGGGATCAAGCACCTGCCTGGGGTTGAGGCAGAGAGGATGGAACAGGCAAGGGGGGTTACCTTGGCTGACTGGGACCCCCATCCCTACATCCATCCTCTCAGGCATAGGAAGCAGCTACTTCTCCCACCCTTCTCTGTGAAACAGCCTCACTCCAGACATGCCTTGAATGGCCCCTCAGCATGAGACAGGAGGAAAACCGAAGCACAGGGCTGATGGGACAGGCCACCCCTCTCCACAGCACCTCAGTGTCAAGAGCTCAGCCTTGGGAGTCACTGGGCTCTGGTGTTGTCAGGCTCTGCCTTCAGGCCAGTGACTTCACCTCCTGAAGAATGTATTTACTTGTCAGACACTTCAGTGGTATTCACTTGGTGCCAAACACTGTTCTAGCCACTCTGTCAGTACTGTCTCATTGAATCTGCAATACTGCCTGTGAAGAGCGTTTGGGTGGGGAGGTCTGGCCCTGTCCTTCCAGAGCCTCAGGTCCGAAGGCAGAAACTAAAGAACACCTGCCTTCCATTCCTGATGGAGAGTAAAACAAACGCAGGGCCACCCTGCATGCTAATAGCCACAGTGGCACTGTTGACAAAAGCCAAAAGGTGCCAACAACCCACATGCCAATTACCTGATGAAGGGATAAACTAAATGTGGTGTTTCCATACAGCAGAGTATTATTCAGCCCTCAAAAGTACAAAACTTCCTTTTGGGGTGATGAAAATGATTGGACCCTGGACAGAGACAATGGTTGCATGATACTGTGATTGTACTGAATGCCATTGAATTGTATACTTTAAGATGGTTAGTAGTTAATTTTATGTTATGTGAATTTTAGCTCAAAGAAAGAAAAAAAAAAAGCATGGTAGCACAAATAGCCACTGGGTCCAGAAAGAGCAGAACTTTATTTTGATCTCACTGGTTTTGATGGATATGATCAGAGAAATATGGACGATGTTTTATTTTATTTTATTTTTTTTAAAGATTTTATTTATTTATTTGAGAGAGAGAGAATGAGAGATAGAGAGCACGAGAGAGAAGAGGGTCAGAGGGAGAAGCAGACTCCCCGCCAAGCAGGGAGCCCAATGCGGGACTCGATCCCGGGACTCCAGGATCATGACCTGAGCTGAAGGCAGTCGCCCAACCAACTGAGCCACCCAGGCACCCTTTTATTCTTTTAAAGATTTTATGGACGATGTTTTAAAGTCACAAGCACAGAGGCTGAGGGCTGAAGTGGCCTTTTCAACTCAAGGAAAGAGCAGGAGGGTTGGGGGGTGGTTAGGTATACATGTGGGCCTCAGTTTCCCCAACTATGCTATGGATGGTGATGACACCAAGTTACTGAAGGTATTTCTTGGCCCTGAAACCCAAGGTTTTACTCTCCATCAACAGTGCAGGCCATCTGGGGATGAATGGTGAAGACAGCAGCCTGGACAAAGGAGAGACTACAGAAGGGAGAGTGAGCAGGGAGGAGTCAGGATGCCTCCGCGGATTCCCTGTGGGCAGAGGTGGGGGCTGGATGGAAGGGCTCTGAGAGGATCTGCATCCCTGGTCCCACTCCCTGGCGGGGCAGGAAGCAGAGCTGGAACTCAGGGGGCATTTTCACCAGCCCGTTCCTCTGGGGCTTGATGTCAATGTCTTCCAGGGCCTTGGGAGATCCCATGGTGAAGTTCTGCAGCACCAAGGTCAAGATCTGGAAGAGCTCAGAGCGGGCCAGGCTCTCACCCAGACAGAGGTGTCTTCCTGAGGGCGTGAGGGGGGGATGTGTCATTGGGGGCGCCCTCAGGAGCACTCAGCTGCCTACCCCCACTCTCCTGGACATTTGCATGCTCATTTACATAGATTTACATGTGAGGTACTTCTATTCTTGACCTCAATACCAGCAACACCAGTGTACGTGTGCATGCATGTTTCCATCTGGTCCCACTTCTTCTCAGCCTGTCCTATATTGTGCCCTCCTCTCTCTCTCGGTCCCCAGTCTTTGCCTGTTAGGAGTTCTTTATCTTTCTCTGTCTATCTCTGGTTAAGTATATTCTCAGCTCACCCAATTTTTTGAGAAAATGTGCAAATAGTGGAAAAAATCTTGCTAGTGTGCCCTGCGTATGAGGAATCATGAGAGAGAGGTAGAGGGGAAATGAAGCCTCTGAGGTCCTGGGCCTCGGCCTATGTGCAGTACGCGGGCCCCAGTACTAAACAGGCTATTAAAATATAGAGCTACTGGGGTGTCTGGGTGGCTCAGTAGGTTAAGCTGCTGCCTTTGGCCCAGATCATGATCCCAGGGTCCTGGGATCAAGCCCCACATTGGGCTCCCTCTTCAGCAGGGAGCTTGCTTCTCCCTCTCCTCCCAACTCAGGCTCTCTTTTGCTATCTCTGTCTCTTACTCTCGCTCTCAAATAAATAAATAAAATCTTTAAAAAAATATATAGAACTACTTCTGAACCCTCAATGTGTTGCAGCTGCTACTCTAAGCTTCTGAGTGTCCCACTCTTCTGGTCACCTTGGCCTCCAAACCCCCCAGACCTACCCACAACCAGTACTAACAGCATAAGCCTCCCAGACCCGGTCCCCACACCCCAACCAGTGACAGATCCAATTGGTCGGTGGGCCCCATCATGCTTGATAAACATTCAGAATCGCACCCCTGCCTCTCATACCTCCCTGCAGGATGGGGTCAACCACCACAAAAGTGTCCCATCCAAATAGAGCCTGGGTGGGATCCCATCTGCTGGGAATTTTCTAGAACATAGCTAGTCTATGTCATTTTGTTATGGAAGCCTGAGCTGAGGGAGACAAAGAGCCTCTGTGAACAACAGCCACAATCTCCTCCCGCGTTTCTTAGAAATAAATTTAGCCAGAAATATGCAAAACTTAATTAAGAAAACAAAAGCCTGAGATGCCACCAAATCATGCAAGAGTTGATTCAGTGGACACACACTCTAGTTTTGTCTGGGATATCTCAAACTTCTCAAGTTGTCAAAGCTATCCAAATTCATCTGCAAATTTGAGTTAATCCTAGTAAAATTCCAGTGGGATATTTTGAGACCTTGAAAAAAAAATTCTAACGTATACTTGGAAGAAAAACAAAATGTGTTACAAGAACCATGTAACTCTCTGAGAAAGAAGAGTAACGGAGGGAGACTAGACCCTGTAAAATAATAGAACTTATTATACAGGTATAATAATCCAAATAGTATGGTATAGCTAGAAAAAACACATCAGTGAATCAGTGTGGGTATGGGTTGGTATTAGTAAGCCAGGAATAGACCTAAGGAGATTTAAAATGTTAGCATATGATAAATTTCAAGTTAGTGGCTAAAAGTTGAATTAATTGATAGGTGAATCAAGGCACTTGTACACCTATAACAGTGAATGAATATTCCTTACATTTTTTGCCCTAGGTGCCTCCTGGGCCTCATTCTAGTCTGGGGCTTGGATTTCAACAACTAGCTAATAAGAAATAAATCAATTCCTTTTCCTCTTTTCCTTTTCTTTTATCTACTTACCTATTATCTATCTACCCATCACCTACTTTTGTGTGTGTGCATATATTTAACAAAAAATTTGGAAGGACATCCTCTGTGATATTAACAGGTCTGGGTTTTGGAGCCCCTCTCTACTTGCTAGATGGGATGCTTCCCAATTCATGAATCAGTTAATAAAGCCAATTAGATTTAAAAAAAAACAAGTCTGATTTTGGTAGTGAATTACAGGTGATTTTCACTTTCAATTATATTGCCTCCTTACCTGTATAAAAATTAGATATAATAAAGTTCTTTTTATTTTGAAAGAAAAGCTCAAATACCTTTCTCAATTCTTGGCACATAGCCAAGAATGCTCAATAATGGATCACTCATTTGTCTGTTCTTTGTGTGAGAATGTGCAAACATGTGTGTGTCTTTGTCTTTCGCTTCATCTCTGCCATTGACTTAGTCTCTACCTTCCCCATTTACCCCCTCCTTTTCCTTCTCCCCACACCATCTTTGTCTCTGTAGATTTCTTGCTTTCTCTTTCCTTCAGAATCCTCATCTTTTTCAAAAATCTTCACCCAGTGTTTGGGGTTGGACAAAGGGAGAAAGTCACACAAAGGGGAGGTGGTGAGCAGGTGTTCTCAAAATGTGGGGAAGGACCCAGCTTACCCAGGGAGAATGGGATAAAGTCCCCCTGTGTCCTGAAGTTGCCCTCTGCATCCAGGAAGTGGCCAGGGTGGAAGGCTTCTGGCTTCTCAAAGTGGCATGGGTCATGGAGGACAGAGCTCAAGATGGGATACACAGTAGTGTCCTAAGAGGGTATCAAAGCCAAGAGGACCCAAATGGGCATGAACAAGGAGTGGCTGAATCAATTATTGTACATCCACAATTGATTAATAATGAGCTTCATCCACTGTATGGTTCTAAGTTGGTGGCTGATATTTTGAATAACTTTGATTAACTTTGCCCCATTTGGTTAATAGTTGTGTCCCAAGCCTTCCAGGTATCCCCACCAACTACACAATCCCCAAGACCCTTTGGACTTCTCCATAATCCATCAACTAAAAGGTTCACATTTGGCTCAGCAGGAGCCTCCAAGGACCCAACTCAAAAACAAGAGCCAGGATCTACAGGCATACCTCAGAGATATTGCAGGTGTGGTTCCAGACTACCACATTAAAGTGGGTAGTGCAATAAAGTAGATCAAATGAATTTTTTTATTTACTAGTGCATATAGAAGTTATGTTTATACTATGCTATATTAGGTGTGCAATAACATTATGTCTGGAAAAAAGTTTAATAATTGAAACTAATTAATTTTAAAATACTTTATTGCTAAAAAATGTTAACCATCATTTGAGCTTTCAGCAAGTCATAATCTTGCTGATGAAGGATCTTGCCCAATGTTAATGGCTGCTGACTGACCAGGGGGGTGATTGCTGATGGTTGGAGTGACTGTGGTAATTTCTTTCTTCCTTCGTTCCTTCGTTTCTCCCTTCCTTCTTTCCTTTCTCTTTTTCTTTCTTTCTTTCTTTCTTTCTTTCTTTCTTTCTTTCTTT
>NW_027397206.1:193307-272394 GCF_003265705.2 Callorhinus ursinus | reverse complement strand
TTTCTTTCTTTCTTCCTTTCTTTCTCTCTCTCTCTCTCTCTCTCTCTCTCTCTCTTTCTTTCTTTCTTTCTTTCTTTCTTTCTTTCTTCTTTCCTTCTTTAATTAAAGTAAGCTTTATGCCCAGCATGGGGCTTGAACTCATGACCCTGAGATCAAGAGTCACATGCCCTACTGACTAAGCCAGATAGGTGCCACTGGTTGTGATAATTTCTTAAAATAAGACAACAATCAGTTTGCCTCATTGATTGACTCTGCCTTTCACAAACAATTTCTCTGTAGCATGTGATGCTGTTGGATAGCATTTTACCCACAGTAGAACATCCTTCAAAATTGGAATCATTCCAGTCAAACCCTGTCACTACTTTATTATATAAGCACATGAGTATAAGAACATGTGATATTCTAAATCCTTTGTTGTCATTTCAACAATCTTAAAAACATGTTCACCAAGAGTAGATTCCACCTCGGAAAGCCATAAGATCACCATAACAAATATAATAATAATGAAAAAGTTTGAAACATTTCAAAAATTACCAAAAGATGACACAGAGACATCAAGTGAGCAAATGCTGGTGGAAAAATGGCACCAACAGACTTATTCAATGCAGAGTTGCCACAACTTTCGATCTGTAAAAATGCAATATCTGCAAATCGCAATAAAGCAACATGCAATAAAATGAGGTATGCCTGTATTCTCATGGGTTAGTGCCCATTAGGTAATTAGATATTGTGAATATTACCCCTAGGTAATATTCAAGTATCTATGCTTGGGAATATGTGCAACCACAGAAAAAAATGAGTTAGAACTATAGGTATTGACTTGAAAATATACTGATAGCATACTACTGTTATATTATAAAAAGAAAGACACACACACACAAATACAAAATAAAAGATAAGTTGCACATTGCAATGATATGCACAGGAAGACAGGAGGGGAAGGAGACATGCACACTGGACACACAAGTTTCAAAGTGATAGATAAAACATGAACCGAATCATCAGGGCATTGGCGTGGCACAGTTAACTGTCTGACTCTTGGTTTTACCTCAGGTTGTGATCTCAGGGTCATGAGATCGAGCCCTGTGTCAGGCTCTGTGTTCGGCCAGGAGTCTACTTAAGACTCTCTCTCCCTCTGTTCTTCCCCCCATGTGCTTCTCTCTCTCTCTCTCAAATAAATAAATAAAACCTTAAAAAATATAAGCTCATCTTTCTATGTGTATATATGGGGTACATTTTCATATAAACTTAAAGAGATTATGGAAAGAGAAACATCAAACTTTGAAAGTCTTCTCTTGAAGGAGGAAGGCAGGGGAGATGACAAAATAGCATTTAAAAAAAAAAAAGCTCGGGGCTCCTGGGTGGCTCAGTCGGTTAAACGTCTGCCTTCGGCTCAGGTCATGATCCCGGGGTCCTGGGACCGAGTCCCGCATCGGGCTCCCTGCTCAGCGGGGAGCCTGTTCTCCCTCTCCGTCTGCCTCTCCCCCTGCTTGTGCTGTCTTTCTTTGTGTGTGTGTGTCAAATAAATAAATAAAATCTTAAAATAAATAAATAGATAAATAAAATAAAAAAGACAGCTCTATTGTAATGCATATTTCAATAAGTATGTTTTTTTTTCTCCCAGTGTATCCAACATCTAATAAAGGTGAAAAAAGAAAACAAAAGAAGGAAAGGAGAGGACTTTTCCACATTTCTAAAATCTCTCTCCCTCCCATAGAAATCTGGAAATAAAAATTCTCATTGTGGTCCATCAACCAGAGACATGAACCATAAGACTATACCAAGGTTCTGTGGCCTCACCTTAGGGAGATGATATCCCTGGAAGTGAGTGTCCTTGATGACTGAGTGGGGAATATGAAGGGGGATGACATCACCAAATCTCTGAATTTCATGGATGACAGCATCTGTATAAGGCATTTTTGCCCGATCTTCAAGGGTTGGGAGATGGTGTGAGCCAATCACTCTGTCAATCTCCATCTGGACTTTCTCTAAAAATGGTAAGGATGGAAGGAGGGGGTAACATCAGTGAATGCCAATAATAGTGCGCTCAACAAAGTCACACAAAAGATGACCTGCAGACTGGGTGGGGGGTGTCTTGTGAACTCTTTCCTAAGATGTTGGGTTATTATTCCTTCTCAATGAAAGGCTAGTGAAAGAAAGTCAAAGGCTTCATTGTGGGGAAGTCTTGTCTGATGTTTCCACTTTAGTTATGAGTGGGGATCACTTGGGTAATGATGGGTGGGTGGAAATTCATTCAATACTTAAGGCTACCTTTTTCTTTCTTTCTTTTTTTTTTTTAAACTAAAAATGGGTGTGGCTGGGACTGGTGTCATATCCTTTTGTCCCAGTAACTTTCTATGTGATCTTGAATAAGCCACTTCCTCACTCTGGCCCTCAAATTGATTACCTGTAAAATAGGGGAATTTGATTAGATAAGAGTTTCTCCAAGTCTGATCTGCAGACTGTGAGCATGAGAACCAACTGAGGGGCTTTTTAATTAGTTGTAAATCAACAATATACTCCAAAGAGTCAAGTCCTTTGTTAACCTCAAAGTGTTCTGTCAAGAACCATGTGCTTTTGTAGACTGCAAAATGCTTTGTGAATGGTACTCCTTGTGACTGGAGCACGCTTCCTACACCATATAGCACTTTACAATTCACCTTATGTACTTTATAAGTATGAAAGTCCCTTTCAAACCATAGGGGCTTCATTAAATGAAAAACATTTTGTAAACTGTAAATTACCCTGTCAACTCCAAAATGCTTTGTTAGCCGCAAAGCTTTATAATAAGCTATCAATCCCTACAGGGGTGGATCTTTGCTGACAGAAGTTGTCTGTCCTCACCCATCACACAACCACCTACCAGCATGCCTGCAAGACCCTCAACTCTTTCTGGCCCTCGCCCAGAAAGAAAGACTTTGAATGTCTTCTCTTGAAGGAGGAAGGCAGGGGAGATGACAAAATAGCTTTTTTAAAAAAAAAAAGCTCAGGGCTCCTGGGTGGCTCACCTAAAACATCAGGGTTCTTAAGAAGGAGTAGAAACCCACGCAAGAGAGTGTTGCTGGAGCTCTCTGTGCTGGTAAAAAACAGCAAGAGAACCGTGTAGACAATGTTCTTATAGTGGAACTCACTCTTAGGATCAGAGCGCTCCTGAGGATAGCGATAGACAATCCTTAACATCTCTCCTTGCAAAGATTCTCAGCTTCTGGGTCTTTTCTCCCTGCCCACCTCCATGTTACTCTGTGCCAGTTTCTTTCTTTTTCTTTCTTTCTTTCTTTCTTTCTTTCTTTCTTTCTTTCTTTCTTTCTTTCTTTCTTTCTTTCTTTCTTTCTTTCTTTCTTTCTTCTTTCTTTCTTTCTTTCTTTCTTTCTTTCTTTCTTTCTTCTTTCTTTCTTCTTTCTTTCTTTTCTTTCTTTCTCTTTCTTTCTTTCTTTCTTCTTTCTTTCTTTTCTTCTTTCTTTCTTTCTTCTTTTTCTTTCTTTCTTTCTTTTTTTCTTTTTGGTATTTCCTTTTTTTTCTATTTAAGGCCAACAATGTAGCAAAAGAGTGGGCTCTGGAGCCAAACTGCCTAGGTTCAAACTAAAGTCCTACCATTCACTAGTTGGAAGTCTTTGGGTAAGGAGCTTAACCTCTCTATGCCTTAGTTCATCATCTGGGGTTGTTTTGATATTACATTTGTAAGTACTCAATAAATGTTAAGGATTAATATTTTTTGGTGGTTCTTATCCTGTCTTTGGGTGTCTTGCTTTCCTTGCAGTTGTCCATCCAGGGTTGATACTGAATATACTTAACAATCAGCAAGGCACTTCTGAGAAGAGACACGGGCCTCTCACTAATCAGAACAGACATGGGCCTCCAACCAATCAGAACAGAAATTGGTCTCTGACCAATTAGAACAGACATGGGCCTCTGACTAATTAGAATGGGAGGAGGTAAAAAGGGTCCCGAAGACCCCCTGTGTGGAGCAGGTGGTAGCTAGCTCTTTTAGTTGCTACCTCATAACATGCGTTCCAGGAGAACCTGGGGAAGCTGAGGAAGGACTGGGAGGCAGGAAGGGAGGGCGGACTAGTGGCTTTCTCAGCAATTTGTAGGGAAGTATTTAAACATTTAAACATCACATACATCATAACCAACCATATTAACTCAATGTCAGTAGTGTGCCCATCTCTTTCCTACCCACTCCCCCATCCAGCATGGCCCTTGCCTTGTCCATGCGGACCAGGAAGGAATCAATGAAGTCCTTCGGAGTGCTGGGGTCCAGCATTTCCCTATGCCTCTCGATGTTCTCAGTGATAAAATCTTCCATTTCTTTAATTTTGCTGTGCACGCGAGTGTGGATGCCAGGAAAGTGTTTCAGGATGCCGGAGAGGAGTTCAAACATCTACAAGGAAGCAAGGAGGTCCCAGAGTCTGTTCTCTCTGGGCTGGCACTGCAAGGTTGAGGTTAGCAGAGCAGAGCAATATCTGAAAGGCTTAATTCACCCCCTGGCCTTGGGGAATGTGCCTCCCAGTCGAGCAAACATGCACATACATACACATACTCAGTGGTGTGTGAACAGGTACAGCCTGCCCCAATCACACTTACCTCTACAGGGATTTCTTCTCTCATAGGCCTCCCTTTCCTGAGGCCGATTTCCCACCTCCAGTCTGACTCATCACCTTTCGATGCCTTCTTGCATCGGTGTTAGGACAAAAAGCATCTGGTTTTTGCCCACGGTCCACCCATCCCAATTCTTGGCCCACCATGGAAACTTTGGCTTCACCTGGCCGTAGAAAGAGCTAGCAAGATCGGAGAGATCTTTCATTAAATGTAGCAACTGTAGGAATCTGGGGTCCTGATAATTAAAGTGCTGGCCAAGGATGATGGTACAGATGATGTTAGCCATGGCGAGTAAACGACGAAGGTGGGATCCAGATAGGCCGCTGTGAACAGGAGTTCTGTTACAGTGGGGCCCTACATGGTCCTTCTGGGAGGCTCTGACCTGGCTGCTGCCATCTTAGCTCAGTTAGTTGGTTTCTTTCTCTTTCCCTTGGCCAGATGACTTTCGCTGGGTCTCTTATCATGCCTTTTTCTGGACATCTCCGGCTCTGTGTCTCATGGTTTTCTTGGGCTCTGTCTGGGTCTGACTTTCTTGGTGCACCTGCATCTTTCTCTGGTCTTGTCTCTGACTCTTTGAGACTCAGCCCCTTCTTCTCTGTCCTCTCTCTTTTCATGGCCCTGTCTTCATGGCCCCCTCCTTGGCCTTGCAGTCACTTTGTGTCTCCCCTGACTCTATTGCTCTCTTTACCCTTTTCTTTCTAAGTCCTTTCCTTACAGTTTCTGCTTCTGGATCAATCTTTGTCAGTGTCCTGGGTTTTCCCTCTGACTTGCTCTCTCTGTCTGTCTGCTTTCTCTGCCTATTTCTCTCTCCATCCCTGTTTTCTTCATTCTCTTTCTCTTTTTCTTTCTCTGTATCCTTCTCCCTTTCCCTGAACTTGTCTCTGTATCTCTCTGTCTCTATCTCTGGGTCCTTCTGTCCCTATCTCACCCACCCCCTGCCTGCCTGTCCATCCCCTGCCCTAGCCCCTGGGCTCACCCCGGGATTTCTGCAGCTCCTTCACCAGACACTGAGCCTCCTCCTGGATTCACTTCTTAATGCTCTGCTTCCCCATCCCGAAGTCCTCATGGTGAGCTGAGAGAATTGCCGAAGGGCTTTCCAAGACTTTCTACTGGCAAAGACCACACCTGATTGATGGGGCATGGAGGGAAGGTAGGGAGGAGGACACATGAGGTGTCCCCTCGTCTTTTCCCCAACCCCCACCCCCGTGCCCCACTCACCTTTTCCCCTGAGGATGGGATCAATGATGGCAATGTGCCCTCGGCCAGAGAAAGCCTCAGCTTGATCCACCAGAGCCTCCTTCACTGCCTTGTACCCACACAGGATGACAACAGGCCGGGGTCCCAGGTAGACTGTGAAGACGTCCCGTATTTCTTCTGCAGCTGTGGAGGCGGGGTCCAGCTCTCACTCTCTCACTCAAGAGAAGAGTCTTCCTCTTACACCTGGATCACACCCTCCAGCTTAGCCTAATGACCACCACCTGTCCCCATCGAATCCCTATCAAGGAAGAAGGGACACCTGAACTCTGTGGCCTCATCCAAGCCTCCCTCATATGCCCTTGCCCCAAATGTTCTCCTCTCTCAGCTTTTCCAAGAACTCTCCCAGCTTCGAATTTTAAAAAATGACAGAGACTCTGGGCACCTGGGTGGCTCAGTTGGTTAAGCGTCTACCTTCGGCTCAGGTCATGATCCCAGGGTCCTGGGATCGAGCCCCGCATCGGGCTCCCTGCGCAGCAGGAAGTCTGCTTCTCCCTCTCCCTCTGCCCCTCCCCTGGCTCCTGCTCTTTCTCTCAAATAAATAAATAAAATCATTTAAAAAAAATGACAGAGACCCCTCACATGTGAGCTCTAGTACCTCTCCCTCCTAAATCCTGCAGGACACAGCTCAAAGCCCCACATCTATCATCATAATTTATCCCTCCAGTCTATCTTCCCTGCATTCCTTCTTATAGGAATTCCAGAAGCTTCTCTCATGGACATATTGAGCCAGATGGCAGATGGAGGCTGGAAGAAGACAATCCCCAAGCTGGCCTGAGAAGTCCCACCCACAGTTTGAACCCCACTGCCTGGCTGCCTGTGAGCTCTTACCTGTCCACTCACCTCCTGCTTTCCACCCTCTTCACCCTCCCCAACTCTCCGCCTGGAAGGTCTTGAGAAAGCCCTGGTGGTCTATTTGCAAAATGTTCCCCAGGAAGGGCAGAGGCCAAGGTCCTGGAGGGAGGCGGCCCCCAGAGGCTGGGTGACCCCAGAGTAGCAAGAGGCCAATAAGGACTGTGAGAAGCAGGAGGGCTGACAGTACCATGGTCCTGGCTGTGTCTGCCTTCTATCCTGCCATCCCTCTTTAAAGGGAGGCTGCTCTGTTGCTTGTCACCTTTTATCCCCCCATGGTCTGTGTGGGTGGGTATGCCATAAATGTACCTTGGGATACCTCTTGGTAACTCTCCAGTGGCAACAGGGAGCCCAAAGGCGGCAGGTGCTGCAGAAGCCAGGAAGTTTAGCATTTCACATGGGTCCCAAAACCATTCTATTGGCCTCTGGCTGGCCCAAGGTATCTTAGCAGGCAATGCCCTTGAACCTGGCTTCCTGAAGGAAGGATAGTGGTGCCCGCAGGTGGAACATGTAGAGGCTGGTGAGGGATGGTTGCACCACAAGGATGGCTCTTGGCCAGTTTTCTTAGAGGGTGGCATTGCATCATGAGGGACTGAGAATAGCTCGAAGGCAGAATTGGTGCATCCTGTGTTCTTTGGGAACAGGGATTTGTTCTGGGCATCAGAAGAAAGTGAGATATGAAGAAAAAGACAAGGTCTGATGGGGGAAGGCTAGCTCCATGTTGGACGCATTTGGGGTTGCCTGATTCAACCATTCATTCATTCATTCATTCCTCAACAAATATTTTGCCTTCTCAGAGCTGGCATGGTAGTGAAGAAGTTCTCACCTTCCAGAAAGATCCCTAGTGATCTGACAATAAATGGGTCTCACATAAAATAGCATGGATCACCATCTGACTAGGGGATGTCAGGCTTTGGATGTTTGAGTGTCAGGGGGATTGAAGGGCACTATCAGGGAATCCAAGGCACCAGTTTAGAATCATGCACCTCAGGTGGCCGTGGGCCGAGGGCGCCCTTACAAGAGGGAAGCACTAGGGAAAGTCAGTGAGAATGAAGACAGCAGTGTACAGCAATGGTCTACAATGTGGGTGAATCTCAAAAATATTATGCTGAGTGAAAGAAGCCAGACACAACAGAGCACATATTGCATGATTCCATTTACATGAAAATGCACAGAATAAGCAAAGCCCTAGAGACCAGAAGCAGACTGGTGGTTGCCAGGGGCTGAGGAGAAGGGGGAATGGAGAGTGACTGCTAATGGGTACAGGGTTTTATTCTTCGGGGATGAGAATGTTTGGAACTAGTTAGTGGTGGTGGTTGTACACCGTTGTGAATGAACTCAATGCCACTAAATTATACACTTTAAAATGCTTAGTTTTATGTTATATGAATTTCACCATAATTTTAAAATATATTGCGGGGGGTGGGGGCATTGGGTGAAGAATTTGAGTTTGAGAGCCAGGGAGACAGAGTATGAATCTTGCTCCTCCACTCCCAGCCATATGACCTGGGACAACTGATGCCAGTCCTTGGCCTTTGTATACTCATCTGTAAAATGGGCACAATCATTATACCCACCCCATGGAAATACTGGAAGGAGGATTCAAGTGAGATCATGTTTGCACAGATCATGGAGCACAAAGAGTTGCTACACGGAGGTGGTGGTAGTTCTATTTTTTTAAAAGATTTTTATTTATTTATTCATGAGAGAGAGAGTCAGAGGGAGAAGCAGGCTCCCAAGGAGCAGGGACCCCGATGAGGGACTCGATCCCAGGACTCTGGGATCATGACCTGAGCCAAAGGCAGACGCTTAACCATCTGAGCCACCCAGGCGCCCGGAGGTGGTGGTAGTTCTGAGGAAGGGGGAAGTCACTGGGAGTAGCTGCGGCTTAAGAGGCAGAACTGAGCCAAGTCTCCTCTCTTCGCCCCCAGCTTTTATATATACACCACATCTGGAACTCTGTTAACAAAGGAAAGAAAACACTTGCACGAGTCTTTACAAGAGCTGCAGAATGATGGACTGAGATGAGGTGGCAGAGAGGACTTTCCCAGGGAGGTGGCACCCAGGAAGGGAAGGTTGCTGGTTGGCAGTGGGTCTCTCAGTGACAGGAAGACCCAGAGAGAGGCAAGGAGCTGTTCTCTGCAGAAGTGGGGATACTTCATGATCCTGGAATCCTTTGACCCCCTTCCTTCAGCATTCTCTATGAGCCAGAAAGCTGATCTGGTACACTGGGGGCAGTTTGCCCACACCATTCTCCTGGGGTGTGACGTCAATGTCCTCAGGAGCCACAGGGCTGGCCACAGAGAAGTTCTGGAGGATGGTGATGAAGAAGAGGAATAATTCCATGTGGGCGATGCCTTCACCAAGACAAATGCGCTTCCCTGTGGGCACAGAAGATCGCCAATATGGGCACAGAGCCAATGCACATCCTTTGCCCTCTCACATCCCAAATCCAGACATCTGTGTCCATTGCAACAGATTTGTATGGGACTGGCCTTTAACCTACAATTCAGGGTGGAATTTTAGGGGTTCCTGGGCCCTCTGAAACCAGGTGCAAACATTTGGGTGGATGGGCCTTGCACATTTTTTTTCCAGGAGAGAGTTTGTAGCTACTGTTAGATTTCCAGAGGGTTCAGTGGCCCCCAGAGAATAAAGACACATTTCTGGTTGCGTGTGTGTGTGTGTGTGTGTGTGTGTGTGTGTGTGTGTATCTGTCTGTCTGTCTGTCTGCCTCCACTGTGTAGGTATGTGCACATTTCTGACATTTTTAATGTCTTTCATTTCTAATATGGGGAGAATAGTACCCATCAAATAGGGCTATTGTGAGGTTAAAGAAATTAATAATTATAAAAATTCTTAGACTAGCTGTACTAAGGATACTATAGGTGGTTATTGCTTTGTGTTTCTTTCTGGGTGTGTGTGGTGGGGAGTGTGTGTGTCTGGGAAGAGTGTGTGTGTGGTAGGGAATGCATGTGTGGAGGGGCATGTGTGTGGTGGGAAGTGTTTGTCTCTGTCTATGTGGCATGGATTGTGTGTGTGGGCAGTGTGTATGTGGGGGGGAGTGTGCATGTATGTGGCAGGGAGTGTGTGCGGTGGGGAACTGTGGGGCAGGAGTGTAGGGAGGAGGGTGTGTGGTAGGGAGTATGTGTGTGGCAGGGAATGTGGGGGGTAGCGAAGGGGGACAGTGTGTGTGTGTGTCTCTGTGTGTGTGTGGTGGGGAGTGTGAAGGTGTGGGGGGAGTGTGTGTGTGGGGGGATTGTGAGGGTGTGGGGGGGATTGTGTGGTGGGGAGTGTGAGGATGTGGGGGGTAAGGTGTGTGGTGGGGAGTGTGAGGGTGTGGGGGATTGTGAGAATGTGGGGGGAATGTGTGTGGTGGGGATTGTGGGTGTGTGGCAGGGAGTGTGTGTGTGATAGGGGTGTGGGGGTGTATCTGATACTGTGTGTTTGTCCATCTCTGGGTTGTCATCTTATCTCAGTCTGAGATACATGGGCTTCAAGAGTTTTGGGAAAAAACCTAACCGCACATGAAATGGTGAATGGGACTGGCGTCTATGAGAGGGCAGTCTGTGGCTTCCAGTAGACCCTCAGATGTGTGAGAGCCCCCCCAGTAGGTTATAGAGCATGGGCTTGATGAGAAATGAGGACACAGGGAGTGGAAACCTCAGGCAGAGACGCTGAAAACCTCCTCCTTTACTTCAGGGGCTCTTGATCTGCAAGCTGACCACCTTGGAAAGGCCATTCCAGACATTTCCTAGACTTTTCACTGGGCCTGCGGGGAGGTTTCTGGGGGGAAGTGTCCACATCTTTTTGGCACATCAGAAGTTAGGAAATAAGAACCGAGGAATACTCAGGGCAGGGCTTGGGGCTAGTTCTCCTGCAACTGGTTCTGCAACCCAGTTCTCTCCTGAACAGCCTGACCCTACTCTCTCCCTCCCACCTTGTCTTCTTCATCCTTGGAGCTGTCCACTGGGACACCTTTACTATCCTTTTGGCTCTAACACCTTTTTGCCTTGGTTTGTCTTTCTTTCCTGCCATGGTGATCTTGGCTCAGTCTTTTGCTCTGTCTGTACCTTGTCTCCTTCCTCTTTTGCTCACCTTCAATTTTAAACTCCCTGTCGCCGTCCATTTGCATCTGATTCCATCTGAAACTCTCCCTCTCCCCTTTTCTGTCTCTCTCTCTTCTTCCTCACTCTGTTGTCTCACACTCACTCTCTTTCTGTCGCTATGTCCCCTGTCACTGTCTCCCTCTATGTCTCTCATTGTCCCTCTCTGTGTCTCTCACTCTTTCTTTGTCTGTCTGTCTCTTTCCTTCTTGCTCCACACGTCTGCCTTGATTCCGCGGTCCTTTCTCCCAAAGGATGAGGACCCTGGACATTGGGGTTGTCTCTGGATGGGGCCAAAAGGTGGAGAATGGGGATAGAGACAAGTCAGAGCATGTCAAGACCCTCCCTGGTTCCCAGCAGGTTAAATCCAAACATCCCCCAGCTTTCATGGCCCTCCAGCTGAGCTCTTCGCCCTGGTCCCCTTCTGTAATCTATACTCCAGGCTCCCATTGTTCATCTAGTTTCTCAAATATGCCTCCACCTTCAGGCTTTGACCTTGCTGTTCCCTCTGCCTGGACCACTCTTTCTAGAGGCCAATTGATATCCATCCTTGACATCTTAGCTTGGAAGACAGTGCTTCAGGGAAACTTTTCCTCACTGAATCAAGAGTAGTCAGTCCTTCCTATTTTGTGTTCCCAAAGCCCCTTTAGAGCATTTATCACAATTATGATTCATTGTAATAATAATGACCACTTCTGTGAGCACTTACTTTGTGGCAAGCAGTTCTAAGCACATTGCAAGCATTGATTAATTTAATTAGGTACTATTTTGTGGCCAAATGATAAATGCCCATCTTCCCTGCTGGACTGTAAATTTCCCAGGGCAGGAACCATGTCTCCACATGACTTGTCCAGTGCATTATTTTCAGCCCCCCATAGAGCACTGAGCTCAGAGTAGTGCCCAACAGATATTTTATACCAAGGTATAGAGAGGTTAAAATATTTTCCCACGGTCCAGCTTACCAAAATGTGCCTTTGGGACATGATCTTACTTCTTAAGCCCCTTCTAGGGTTGCAGTGAAGATGGAGCAGATTAAAGCAGGTAAAGCAACTGGCATATACTAATAGCTCAATAAGCAAAGATCTCTCCTTGATGGTCTCACGGAGGGGGTGGCACCTGCACTCTGGGGAAGGGAGTGCAGGCCTGGCTTACCTATGGAGAAGGGGATAAAAGCTTTATTCTTCTTCAGTGACCCATTGGCATCCAGAAAGCGGTCAGGGTTGAAGATTTCTGGTTTTTCAAAGTAATGTGGATCATTGAGAGCCGAGCGCAGGATGGGAAATACTTCAGTGCCCTGAGGGAGGGTGACAAGGTCAAGATATTGCCATTCCCTTTCTCAGTCCACCCCTTAAAAAACAAAAACAAAAACAAGAGGGACCTAGTGATAAAACCAGACCAAACCAAAACAAAACAAAAAATTAGAAAAATAGGTCAAGTCCAGAGATTAAGAGAATGCAGATGGGCCACACAAGAGAGATGTGGGAGCCCAGCTGGCCTCACCTTGGGAATGATGTACCCTCTGAAGTTAGTGTCTTTGGTGGCCTTTTGGGGCACACCAATCGGGATGAGGTCCCCGAATCTCTGAATCTCACGGATGACTGCATCAGTGTATGGCATTTTGGCTCAGTCATCAAGGGATGGAAGGCAGTGTGGGCCCATCACCTGGTCAATCTCTTTGTGGATTCTCTCTGCACAGATGAGTGGGGCCAGGGAAGCTCATTTTAAAAAGACATTTCAGGGCGCCTGGGTGGCTCAGTTGGTTGGGCGACTGCCTTCGGCTCAGGTCATGATCCTGGAGTCCCGGGATCGAGTCCCGCATCGGGCTCCCTGCTCGGCAGGGAGTCTGCTTCTCCCTCTGACCCTCCCCCCTCTCATGTGCTCACTGTCTCTCTCATTCTCTCTGTCTCAAATAAATAAATAAAATCTTTAAAAAAATAAAATAAAATAAAAATAAAAAGACATTTCATCAGGGACATTTCTTTTTATGGACCAGTGAACCAGGGAAAACATAATAAATGGTTAGGTCACTGACACCTCTCAGAGCAACCAGCCTGAGGAAGGGGTGGAGGGGGAAGCAAGAATTCTCACCTTTTGAAACCTACTGAATGCTATGACTTCTCCCCGTGGGTCACAGGTAAACACACCCACACACACACCACAATTTTGCATAGAATTTCAGATTAAGCACTCAAGGCTATAAGCCTGCCAAAATTCTCCCTCTAAAAGGAGTCGAAAATGAACTAATAATTATTGTGTGTGCATTATAGATAGCACACTGTGCTAGGTCCTCAGGAATGTAACAATGAAATAGATCAACAGACTAACCCACGAAAAACTGGATAAATAAATGAATACGTAAATCAATCAACTTATGAATGGAAAGATTGATGAATGGAAGAGCATTAATGAATGCATGTATGTATTTATTTCTCAATATGTGAATTAATGAATCATTAATCATTGATTAATAAATGGCCCATAGACAAATAAATGAACCTGATTAACCAACAAATCACATAAATGGATGGCTGGCTAGATCTATAGAGGAATAAGTAAATAATTTAATGAAGGAATAGTAAATAAAGGAATGGATGGATGGATTGAATGATAAGTCAATAAATCAGTGATGAATAACTGAGTGAATTAATAAATGAATAATAGATGGATGAAGGATGGAGTGAAGGAATGATGGAAGGGGCGCCTGGGTGGCTCAGTTGGTTAAGGATCTGCCTTTGGCACTGGTCATGATCCGGGGAATCTGGGGATCAAGCACCACATCAGGTTCTCTGCTCAGCAGGGAGTTTACTTCTCCCTCTGCCCCTCACCCTGCTCTGGTGCACTCTCTCTCTCTCAAATAAATAAAATCAAATCTTTTTTTTTTTTAAGAAAGAACGATGGAAGAATTAAGGAATGAAATCTAGTTCATAAGACAGATGGATACGTGCATGAACGAATGAGCCAATGAATCAATGACAAATACTTCATTCGATTAATCACTGTTTCAAAAGATCAACAGATGAATCAATGAATCCAAATAAAGAATGGAAGTTTATGTAGTTGGATTAAACATTGATGAAAGAATCTGAGTGTACAGGTTAATTAATAAGTAAAAGGATGCATGGGTGGGTGGATGGATGAGTCTGCCTTTAAGTGATGGGAGGAAACAGTGGGAGAACACACTCACAGATTGTTCATCCATCCACCCACAAGACTGACTCAGTTAGGGGCTCATTCAATACCTGCAGTGGTCCTGGTGTAAGAGATGAACACTGCCTCTCTCATTCGGGAAGGACGCCAGGCCCAACCCCCTGCAGCCCCAAAAGCGGTCAGAAGATCCCCCCTCCATGGGCTGTCCCCGCCCACTCACCTTTGATGTGGGGGTATTTGAGCAGGAGCAGGAATCCATAGCGGAGCGTGGTGCTGGTGGTCTCCGTGCCGGCGAAGAAGAGCGACAGCGCGGTGTAGATGAGGTTCTGCTGGTGGAACTCGCTGCGGTGTCGGCCTTCTCCTGAATCCATAGGGAAGCAGGGGGGCTTTGATGCACACTCGTCCCTCGTCCCTCCCTCGGGGCGCCCTCCGCAGCTTTCCAGATTTTTGGAGCAGACCCTCCAGTAGGAGGTCATAGGAATTTGTATTTGCGACGGTCCTACGCGCGCATCTGACATCCATTCCTGGTTAAGAACTATAGACAGGCATAGCGCTCTTAAGTTTAATTTCTTTTCTTTCTATTTTTTTTTTTTTTAAGAGAGGGAGAGAGAAGCGGGGGAGGAGCAGAAGGCGAGGGAGAAAGAAAATCGTAAGTAGGCTCCATGCTCTGAGCGAAGCCTGAGGTGGGGTTCCATCTCACATCCCTGAGATCAGGACCTGAGCTGAAATCAAGAGTTGGAGACTTAAACAACTGAGCCACCCAGGTGCTCCTGCAGTTTAATTTTTTAAACTTAATATACAATTGGGGTATTTCCAGGTTCGTTGAGAAAGAGAAACTATACTATTTTGTTTTAAAAGCGGAGCATATTACTTTATAATCTGGGAGACATTTAAAAAAAAAAAAACAGAAAGAGGAAGGAGAAATGGCAAAAAACAAAGAAATGTCATTCCTTATTTTCATGTGTCCTTTGAATTGTTTCAAGCAAGAGGCTTTGCCAAAGACAGAGGTGAAGGTTTGGAGAAACCAGGGACAGAAGAGGAGAGAGCCTGACAGTCTGACACATATTCTGTCCCCCTGTCTCTTCATCTTTGCCTGGTCATACTACGTTCTCCAGTCCCTGTCTCCCGTCCCTCCCGCCCCCCAGCGCTCAGTGTCCCTGGCTCAATGTCTCTGTCCCTCTCCGTTGTCTTTGCCCCACTTTCCAGCCTGAAGTTGCATTGCTGGGGCCCCAAAGCAGATTGCCCGTCTCCTCGGCCCTAGATGCCCACCTCATGCCCACCCACCTGCACCGTCTCCCTGACCTGGCTGGAGAAGGAGCTGATGAGCATGAAGGACTGGTGGAACAGGTCCAGCAGCCGCAGGAACTCAGGGTCTCTGTAGCCAAAGCGTTTTCCAAAGACAATGGAACAGATGATGTTAGCGGTCATGGAGTGGAAGAAGAAGGTGGGGTCCTGGAGGGCTCCTAGGAGGAGGAGGCACAAGTCATGGGACACAGACTCAAACAGACACCTTGGGAGCATTTGGCTACCACCCCATGTCTGCATGTCTGCCCTCCCTCGCCCAAGTGACGGTAAAGAAGGGACAGGAACAGCTAACATGCACCAGCCCGGATGATGTGCCAGGCCCTATTCTAAGCCCTTCGTATATTATTTTCTTAAATTCCCACCACAACCCTGGGAGGAAAGTGCCATTCTGTTATTATTTCCATCTTATAGATGGGCAGAGAGGTGGAGTAACTTGACCAGGGTTCCCCAGCTCCTCATCCCTGGGGTCGGGATTCAGACCCAGGGGCTGTGGGGGTAGTCCCTCTCTGGTCTCAGCTCTGACCCTGGGAACCAGGAGTTAAGTCCCAGAGGCAGAGGGGTGCAGAGCGGGTGATCAGTCAGTCACAGGCGCAAATTAAAAAGCTCTGCTGTCCTTATCCCTTGTCTGTCACTCCCCCTTCACCTCTTCTCTCCACCTCTAGGGCTCTCTGGTGTCCAGAGAATTGTTCTGTACTTGCTAGTTGATGTCTGTATACATCCTGGTCTCCCTGACTGTGTGCCCAGGAGCAACATGTCATCAGCCTCTCTCTGCGAGTCTCACCTGTCCATCTGCTCTTGTTCCCTCAGCAGACCCTTCCCTGAGCCTGTCTGTCTGCCTGTCTCATTTTCGCTGCCTTGGTTTCTTTCTGCCTGTCTCAGGCTCTTCCAGTCTCTCTCCGTCTTGGTCTCTCCATCTCTGCCTCTTTCTCCTTCCCTGTCTCTCCATCTGAGTCACTCTGTTTCTTCCGGTCTGTCTTCTTAGTCCTCTGTCCCTATTCCTCTATTGCTCCCTATGTCTCTGTCTCTCCCTCCCAGCCTCTACATCTATGTCTCAAAATATCTCTTATAGAAGGACCCAGACATCTTTATGTCCCCTTTCTCTCTTTGCCTTCTTTTTATAAGTCCTGTTTTCGCCTTTGATAGATACAATTAATCCATGAGTTGGTTTCCCTGAATCCAAGTAAATAGCGTGCTAATATCTAAGTTTATGCCTTTGAGTTATTCTCGACACTATACACCCCACATCTCTTCCGGCTCCCCGTGTTCCTCTCCTACTCATCTCTGTCTGTCCCTCTGTCTGATGATCTCTCGGGATCATTCTCTACCTCTACCTCTCTTTCTCTACCCACAGGTATCCCATGCACCCTGCATTCCCCGGGACTCACCCTGGGTTTTCCATAGCTCCTCCACCAGACACTGAGCCTCCTCCTGAATCCGCTCCTCCACACTCTGCTTCCCCACCCCGAAGTCCCTCATGGTAGCCAGAGAGAATCGGTGAAGGGTCTTCCAACGTTCCCCATTGGCAAAGACCACACCTGGGGGTGTAGCGAAGGCATGGGTTGCTGAGGAGATTGGAAGGGGACTCTGGGTCCCTCAGCACCCCCTTATCTTCTCTTCCCGGATCCATCCTCCCCAATTCCCCTTGTCCATTATTCCCCTCCAGGTGCCTTTGAGGCCCTTACCATACCCTGGAAGAATGGCTCTACTATAGCAATTTTCCCCCGGCCAGAGAAGGTCTCAGCCTGGTCCACCAGGGCCTCCCGTATGGCCTTTATCCCACATAGCATGACCACGGGCCTTGGCCCCAGGTACACCGTGAAGACATCCCCGTATTTCTCTCGGAACTGTGAAGCATATCCACACCCAGGGTTGCTATTAGTCCATATGCACCAATGCGGCCATCCCAGTTGTTAAACCATAAAGACACTTATGTATAAATTGATCTTGCTGCCCCCAAGACCCTCCACCCCAGGCTGCCTTTCCCCTTCCCAGGACCCAGCAACTAAAGGATTAACCCATGACCCAGCCAGGCTCTGCATGATTGGTGCCCTAAGCAGTACAGATGGTTACTATCTCTCAATCCTGCCCATACCTCTGAGTCTAGCCAGATCTCCCCAGCATTGAAACCGAAGGGTCATCCTCCTTGTGACCCAACATCAACCTGCTGTCTGCCTCCTGACTTTATTTCCCCACAGAACTGCCCTGAACCACCCGCTGGGTAGACATGAAGGGAAAACAATGGCTTCTGGGATGATCATGAAATCTGAGGAATCATAACATCAGTGCGGCCACTTGCAAAACTGCTCGGTGCTGGGGACACCTGGGTGGCTCAGTTGTTAAGCATCTGCCTTCGGCTCAGGTCATGATCCCAGGGTCCTGGGATTGAGCCCCGCATCAGGCTCCCTGCTCAGCCGGGAGCCTGCTTCTCCCTCTCCCACTCCCCCTGCTTGTGTTCCCTCTCTCACTGTGTCTCTCTCTGTCAAATAGATAAATAAAATCTTAAAAAAAAAAAACTGCTCAATGGTATTTACTGAAACTAAACACATGTATACTCAGTGACCCAGCAGCCCCACCACCAGATGCACGCCCAGCAAAAATATGCACATAGGTTCACCAAAATACAAACAAGAAGATTCCTGGAAGCTCGGCAACACAGATGGAGGATAAATATATAGTGATATAGTCATGCCGTGGAATACTATGTAGCAATTAAAAAGAACGGGCTCAAGATGTCCATCGACAGATGAATGGATAAAGAAGATGTGGTGTATATATACAATGGAATATTATGCAGCCATCAAAAGGAAGGAGATCTTGCCATTTGCAACGATGTGGATGGAACTGGAGGGTGTTCTGCTGAGTGAAATAAGTCAATCAGAGAAAGACATGTATCATATGACCTCACTGATATGAGGAATTCTTAATCTTAGGAAACAAACTGAGGGTTGCTGGAGTGGTAGGGTGGGGTGGGAGGGATGGGGTGGCTGGGTGATAGACATTGGGAGGGTATGTGCTATGGTGGGCGCTGTGAATTGGGCAAGACTGTTGAATCACAGATCTGTACCTCTGAAACAAATAATGCAATATATGTTAAGAAAAAAAGAAGAAGAAGAAGAAGATAGCAGGAGGGGAAGAATGAAGGGGGGGAAATCGGAGGGGGAGACGAACCATGAGGGACGATGGACTCTGAAAAACAAACTGAGGGTTCTAGAGGGGAGGGGGGTGGGAGGATGGGTTAGCCTGGTGATGGGTGTTAAAGAGGGCACGTTCTGCGTGGAGCACTGGGTGTTATGCACAAACAATGAATCATGGAACACTACATCAAAAACTAATGATGTAATGTATGGTGACTAACATAACAATAACAAAATTTAAAGGAAAAAAAAAAGAACGGGCTCTGCAGCCAACAACATGAATGAAACTCAACAGGCATAGTGTTGAGGGAAAGCACTCAGACACAAAAGTGTCCATAGGTCATAATTCTATTTATTTATTTAATTTATTTTAGAGAGAGAGCACACAAGCAGGAGGGAGTGGGGGAGGAAGGGCGGGGCAGAGGGAGAGAGAGAGAGATGACCTTAAGCAAGCTCCATGCCCAGAGTGGAGCCCGACGGGGGAGGGGGGTGTTCTATCTTACAACCTTGAGATCAAGAGTCCGATGCCCAAAAAACTGAGCCACCCAGGCGTCCCCGGTCATAATTCTATTTATATGAAGCCAGGATAGTAGGAGGGTGGCGACTGGAAGGGGGTTCCTGGGGACAGAATGTGTTGTTATTTACCTGTATGTCAATTACATGAGTAGGCTCCTTTGAGAGAATTCACTGAGCTGAACACTTAGGGTTTGTGCACTTTCAGGGGTGATGCTAAACCTCAGTAACAGTTGACTTAAAATCATAAAAAAGTTAAGGGGCACCTGGGTGGCTCAGTCGTTAGGCGTCTGCCTTCGGCTCAGGTCATGATTCCAGGGCCCTGGGATGGAGCCCCGTGTCGGGCTCCCTGCTCGGCGGGAAGCCTGCTTCTCCCTCCCCCACTCCCCCTGCTTGTGTCCCTCTCTCGCTGTGTCTCTCTCTGTCAAATAAATAAATACAATCTTTTTTAAAAAAAATAATAAAAATAAAAGCAAAAGGATGGCAAGGCCAAGATTCAGGAGCGTGGTCGCCATGGGGCGAGGGGTGGACCCAGGAGAATGGGGCAGCTGGAAGTTCCTGTTGGTCGTCCAGTTCCTCTGTTGGGAAGTCGGTTCGTGGGTGTGGACAACATTATTAATAAATAAATGGATCATCAAGCAAGAAATCATGCTGGGAAGCAGTGATCCGGGGCCTGGTAAATACTCCAACGTTAGCTATTACAGCTCATTCATGGTCATTATTGCTAAACACTCTGTGCCTGGCCTCCTGTGTCCTCCTCACCGCTCTTCCTCCCGACACCGACACCGGCACCAACCTGAGCCAGACTGACCTCTTTTTTTAGCAGAGGAGAGACCTATTTGATTGGTGGCGCCGCCCGTTTTCTTTTGTTCTCCCAGCGCCCCGCAGGCACCCGAGGGGTGGCTGGAGAATGAAATTCTACACCATGGTTCACATCCAGACACCTCTTCAAACCCACTTGCCCACTCCAGAGACAGTGCCCACACACTTCGACTGAGCAGCATCCCGCATGCTGCACCTCCATGCCCCTTCCTCACCCCACACCCATGCCTTCTGGGGGGTGATCTCCAAGCATGGAGGCAGGGAGACCCCCTCAGATCCCATCCAATCTGCATCTCACCCTGAGAAAGGATTTTAGTAAGCCACTTCTGTCCATCTGAAGAAGGTTCCCCAAGAAAGGCAGAGGATGGGGGCCTGGTGGCAGGCGGCCATAGGCCTTCGGGTGGCCCCTGGCCAACAGAAGCAAGAGTCCCGTGAGGAGAGCAAGGAGGAGAAGGGCGCTGAGCTCCATGACTTGGTCTGGCCGCCTCCCTCCCAACTGCCGCCTTGAGCTGGGACTTTTATCCCGAACCTGCCTCCCCACCATGTTATGTAACTTCATCCCCAGCCCGCCTCTCCTCTCATCAAGCCAGGAGTGTGAACTTGAAAGAAAGAGTGGTACTGACAGACCCATACTTCCTGATTGGGCAACCCTATGTGTTGGCAGAGACAATGTGGTAACGATTCCAAAGTCCACAAGAGTATGTGTGTAGCGCTCATGTTGTATTTATCTTGCAGGCACAGGTAAGCATGCACTGTCCGCTTGTGTGCATAAGCTAGTGTGTGTGCGTTTAAGATTTTATACGTGAAGCGGTGTTTGCATTGCGTGAATGTGCAGATGTGTTTCTGTGTATGAGTCTGCATGAGGTCGTGTATATATTTTTGCATGTGTATGGGCTTATATGTATTTATGTGGCTTCATATACGAGGGTGTGTTTGCATTTGGGTGGTGGTGGTGGTGTGTGTCCCTGTGCATGGGTCAGTGTGTGCCGGCGTGTTTGGGCATCCCCCAGTCCCTGTCTGCGGGGCCGTCAGGTGCTCCGTGTCTACCTCCAACCCTCTACCCTTCACCCTCCCTTGGCAGCTGCCACAGATGGGAGTGATGGGGCAACAGGACGGTGGGGGTTGGGGGGGGAGAGACACAGAACTGGTGAGACTCAGAGGTGCAGAGAGAGACTGAGGCCACACAGGTGCAGCATTCAGGCCCCCTGGCTCTCTGATTGCTCTGAGTAGGGCCAGGCACTTCTCTCTCTGCCTCCAACTCCCGTAGGACATTTCTCTGACCCTCTCTTTGTGACTGTCTCTCTCTTGCTATCCCTCTCTGTCTCGGTGTCTCTGTTTCTGCCTTTAGACTCTGAGCTCGACGAGCACAGAGACTGGGTCCATGTTGGCGGATGTCCCCTGGGCTCCCGTCTGTCTCCATCATAGCACCGGACCTCTCTGCCAGGCTCAGTCCCGTATTTCGCCCAGTGTGTGAATGAATGTGGCCACATTCACCAGTCGTGCCCTGGGCCTGGCTTTCCACCTCTCTCTGTCTCTCTCCTTTAAAAGGAAATGGGGCCGGGCGGGGGCGGGGGGGGGCGCGGGGGAGGCGGCGCCTGAGTGGCTCAGTCGGTTAAGCATCTGACTCTTGATTTCAGTTCAGGTCATAATCTCAGGGTCATGATATGGAGCCCCACGTCATCGGGCTCCGCACTTAGCGGGGAGTCTGCTTGAGATTCTCTGTCTCCCTCTGCCCCTCTGCACTGTGTGCACGCTCTCGCTCTCTAAAATCAATCAATCTTCAAAAGGGAATGGGGAGCGATGAGGTAGCAACTATCTTGCAATGTTGGGTAAACCCTTTGCAGAACCCAGGACTCTGACCCCAGCAATTGACTCATACCTCTCTGACCCAGGAGAAAAGGACTGATAGTCCTGATATTTTGAATTCAGGGGTGGAACCTGCACTTTTCTGACCTGGGAGAGGTGTCAGCATGGACTTTCCTGACCCAAGCCCTGGCTCCTGCTGTATCCTAAGATCTGACACTGAGCTTGGGGTCATTCCAGCTCCAGCAAATACTGATGGGGACCCATGAAGTGATCTACACAGAGTCACTCACTCAATCCTCACCCTTTGAGGTAAGTATGGCTGTTATCCCCACTTTATACATGGGGAGAGCAAGGCACAGAGTGGTTTAGAGTGTTACCCAAAGTCACACAGCAGGTTGGAGCTGTTCAATATGGTAGCCACTTGCCACATGCAACTATTAAGCACTCAAAATATGCCTAGTGGAAAATGTGAAATTTAATTTTAAGTAGAAATGGAGACTCAATTCAGTTCTTGGAAAACTTCTCAGTACATTTGGAACAACTTGGGTATGTGAATCTGCTTTTTCAGTTACGTATTTCATGAAATCTCAACACAGATCAAGTATTTCTGAAGAAAAGTCAAAGTCTCAACAAAGATGTTCTGTAAGTGCAAAGTACACACCAGATTACAAAGACTTATAATGAGAAGAAGATATGCCAAGAGGCAGAGAGGCCAAGAAATAGATGAGGACTGTAATATGGGGATGGAGGCAGAGAAAGGGAGGGGAAAAGAGAGACAGCAAGAGAACAGAACAAGAGAGGCAGAAATACAAAGACACAGGGACAGGGCCTGTGGGGGGCGCAAGCAGAGCTGGCTAAGTGAAAAGAGCTGGTTTTCATATGTAAAAGTATGCTTACTTTTTTTTTCCATTTTTAATAGCTTTCCTGAGGTATAACTGACATACGATAAAGCTGCATGTAAAGTACAACTTAATCGATTCTGAAATATTGCACACCTGGGAAACCATCATCACGAACAAGATGATGAACATAACAATCACCCTGAAAGTTTTCTCACAGCCTTTAGTGAGGCCTCTCTTCCCGTTTTTAATCATCCCCTCTTTTGACAACCACTGATCTGTTTTTTGTCACTAAAGATTAGCTTGTACTCTTCTCAATTTTATGCGAAGGGGAGTCATGTGGTATGCACTATTTTTTGCCTGTCTTCTTTCCACTCTGTATCATTATTTTAAAGTCTGGGGTAAGCTGAATAGTGGCCTCCCAAATATGTCCTTGTTCTAATCCCCATAACCTGTGAATGCTACCTAATATGGTAGAAGGGATTTTGTAGATGGGATTAAATTAAAGACCATCAAGTGAGGAGTAGGCCAATGCTATAATCAGTTGGCCAGTTATAAGGCGGCCAAGTACATAACTCACCACCCATCAGCACTCATCATCAGGGAAATGCCGATCAAAACTACAGTGACATATCACCTCACACCTGTTAGGATGGATGTTATTACAAAGACAAGAAACAGGGGTGCCTGGCTGGCTCAGTTGGTGGAGCATGCGACTCTTGATCTTGGGGTTGTGAGTTTGAGCCCCACATTGGGTATAGAAATTACTTAAAAAAAAAAAAAAGACAAGAAACAACAAGTGTTGGTGAAGGTGTGGAGAAAAGGGAATTCTTGTGTACCACTGGCGAGAATGTAAGTTGGTGCAGCCAGTGTGGAAAACAGTACGGAGTTTCCTCCAAATATTAAAATAGAACTACCCAACTAACAAATAGAACTATCCAACTAACCCAAGCAGGAGCTTGCTCGGTCCACTCCACACATCGTCCTGGTATTATAGTACTTCCAGGAAAGGTGCATCCCTCCCCTCAGGGGCAATACTAATGGTGCAAAAAAAAAAAAAAAAAAAAAAAAAAAAAAAAAAAGAACTACCATAGGATCCAACAATTGCACTTCTGGATATTTATCTGAAGAAAATGAAAACACTAACTCCAAAAGATATCTGAACACACACACACACACACACACACACACACACACACACACCCCGTTTATTGCAGCATTATCTACAACAGCCAAACACGGAAGTACTCTGCCGTTGCATGCAGTAGTATATAGTACCATGGTACTATATATTTACAGGTGTAAATTACTCAGGTCACATTGGTTGATAGTGTTGTTCACTGCTACTATATCCTGGTTGAGTTTCCACCCACTTGTTCTATAAGTTATTAAAAGAGAGGTAATCAAATCTCTGAGTATAACTGGGATTTGTCTATGCCCCCTTGCAGTTTTGTTTTTGCTTAATGTATTTTGAAGCTTAGTTATCAAGCCCATACACTTTTGTACTTCTGAGTCACCCCACATGCATGGGAGTGAGGCAAGGTCAATGCTTTATCTGAGTTTGAAAGTCAAAGCTTCACCCCATATGCCTCTAACCCAGGAGGAGGGGACTGACAATCCAGACACCTGGAATTCAGGGGTGGAACCTGTACTTTCCTAACATTGGAGAGGTGCCACTGTGGACTTTCCTGACCAGAGGTCTTGATTCCTGCTGTGCTGTGTGATCTAGCACTGAGCTTGGGGCCTCATTCCAGCCCCAGGAGTCACTAATGGCAAGGCATGAAGGGCTTCACACAGAGTAACTCACTTAATCCTCACCCCCTCAGGTAGGTATTGCTGTTATCCCCATTTTATAGATGGGGAGAGTGAAACCCAGAGAGGTTAAGACCATGCCCAAGGTAGCACAGCACTCTAGAAGTATGAATCAGGTGTCAAATCCAGTCTTGTTGCAGAACATGCTATTCAACTACTTCATTCTACTGCCTTTCTGAGAGAGACACAGAGACACAGAGACACACAGAGAGATAGCAGATGGTGAGAGGCAGAAGAGGACAGTAAATTCTGGGGAAAAGGGATTCTTTGGAAAAATAATCCAGGGAGAGACTGGATTGAACAAAGACAAACTGGTTCCTTTCTTGCAGGACTTCTCAGGGCCTTTAGAATGCTAATTTGCACTAATGACCCAGCAAAAGGGGAGGAGGGTTGACAGCAGCTGCTCAGCACATCTGACTTCATTTTTTTCTTTCTTTCCCTCCTTTTTTTTTTTTTTTTTTGAAGACCCATCCTCACCTCCAGATCTAGGGCTAGGCTCTGAGGGGACACACTCTAGGAAGCGCTCATGTGTCAGAAGAAAGCACTAATCAGACAGACTCAGTCTCAAACCTCAGCTTCGCCCTGTACTAGTCATGCCAAAGACACCTGGGCAAGTGTCTGCTTCTCGTGAGTCTCAGGTTGCCTCCTGGAGGGTGTGGGTACCTAGCCCATGGGGTCACTAGGAAGATGGAGATGAGATCCGATACACATGGCCTGGCACATAGTAAGTGCTCAGTGAATGCACCGTGGCCACAGGAGAGACCCAGAGGCCGAGAGGCCAAGGCTAAAGGGAGTAGAGGCTCAGACAGACCCAGAAGGAGGGACTCGTGATGTGACCAAGATGGCAAGAGAGTGAGAAATCGGTGGCGAGACAGCGAGACACAAGACAACATTTACTCATTCATTCAACAAACATTCATTAGGCACCGGGGAGGCAGCAGTGAACGAGACAGGTAAATACCTGGCTCTCACAGAGCTAACATGCTAGTGGTGGAGACAGACGACAATGAGACAGAAATAAATACAGAGTAATTCAGAGTGACATTCAGGCATCGTGCCCTCAGCTGTCTTTCCTGGCTGTTTCCACTCCAGTGCTCATTGTGGTCGGTCAGCGGCTCTGGGTGCTGAGAGGAAGGTAATGTGAGCCTCTCCTTGGAGGGCAGCAAGTCTCACTATCTGGGCAGGAGGCAAAGGATGGAACCCTGATACCTGAGGCTGTGAAGGGAAAGATGGGGCCAAGGGGCAAGCGGAGAGATGACGAGATGGCCGGAGAGACACGGGAGCCCAGAGACTGAGGACCCGAAGACAGACAGACTCATGGAGACCTGAAGTCTCACTGAGAGGCAGAACAGGAAAGACATGGGTGCTGAGAGACTAGTGATGGGCTGAGGGATTAGGCAGGGGCTGAGGGACTAATGAGGGACTGAGGGACTAGAGAGGGGCAAGGGAAGCTAGTGAGGGGCTGAGGGACTAGTAAGGGGCAGGGGGAGCTAGTGAGGGGCTGAGGGACTAGTGAGGGTCAAGGGAAGCTAGTGAGAGGCAGGGGAAGTTCCTGAGGGGCTGAGGGACTCCTGAGGGGCAGGAGGACTTAGTGAGGGGCTGAGGGACTAGTGAGGGGCAGGGGGAGCTAGTGAGGGGCTGAGGGACTAGTGAGGGGCAGGGGGAGCTAGTGAGGGGCTGAGGGACTAGAGAGGGGCAGGGGGAGCTAGTGAGGGGCTGAGGGACTAGTGAGGGACAGGGGGAGCTAGTGAGGGGCAAAGAGAGTGAGGGTGGAGCTGTGGCAATGAGAGTTAGGAGCCAGGCTGAGAGGCTGAGAGAAAGGCCAATGCATCATGGCCCAGTGGTTAACTTGAGTTCAAGTCCCAGCCCCAGCACTTTCTATATGACAGCTGGAGGGTGACTTAGCCTCTCTGTGCCTCTTTCCTCACCTGTAAAATGGTATAATTATGTTCATTCCCCAATCCCAGGGATGCTGTGAGATTTCAGTCAGTTATATGTGTAAAGCACTTAGATCCTGGCACATAGTATGTGCTCGCTGAACATTTGTTTTTCTGCTAAAAGCCAATTCATTCGACGAGAAGTTTGCTACAAATCCTCTTTTGCCCATTTACACATCCCAGTGCACTATGGTGCCGTGGGGGCTCTTAGGATAATGGGTTTGTTTGTTTATTTTATTTATTTATTTATTTATTTATTTATTTATTTATTTATTTATTGGACAGACAGACACAGCGAGAGAGGAAACACAAGCAGGGGGAGTGGGAGAGGGAGAAGCAGGCTTCCTGCTGAGCAGGGAGCCCGATGCGGGGCTCGATCCCAGGACCCTGGGATTGTGACCTGAGTCAAGGGCAGACACTTAACTACTGAGTCACCCAGGCGCCCCTTAGGATAATGTTTTTAACTGCGTAAAATCGAATTCATGAAATAAACCAGACATAAAATGTCACATATTGCCTATGATTCCATTGATATGAAATGTGCAGAATAAGCAAATCCATAGACACAGAAAAGCAAATCTGTCTTTAACGGGAACTGAAGGAAGAGGAATGGGGCGTGACTGCCTAATGCTACAGAGTTTTCCTTTTGGGGTGATGAAAAAAGTTCTGGAACTAGCTAGTGGTGTGGTTGTACAGTATCGCGCATGTACTTAATGCCACTGAACTATATAATTTCAAATAGTTAAAATAGTAAATCTCATGTGTATTTTACCACAATTAAAAAAATTAATTCATAGGATTCCCACAAAAATGAATTTTATTGAAAGTTATCAGATTTTCTTGATTTTCTTAAAGATTTTATTTATTTAGTTATTTGAGAGAGAGAGAGCACGACTGGGGGGCGGGTGGAGGGACAGGGGGAAAAGCAGACTCCTCACTGAGCAGGGAGCCAGAGGTGGGGCTTAATCCCAGGACCCTGAGATCATGACATGAGCCAAAGGCAGATGCTTAACCGACTGAGCCACCCAGGTGCCCCGAAATTTACTTGGTTATTTAAAAATAAACCAAGGGATGCCTGGGTGGCTCAGTTGGTTAAGTGGCTGCCTTCGGCCCGGGTCATGATCCCAGGGTCCTGGGATTGAGTCCCACATCGGGCTCCTTGCTCAGCAGGGAGCCTGCTTCTCCCTCTCTCTCCTTCTGCTTGTGCTCTCTCTGTCAAATAAATAAAATCTTTAAAAATAAATAAATAAATAAAAATAAACCAAATGTGTGATGTAGTATGTTCTTCCTCATAAACACATCAGATAACAAGATCTAGTCGTGGGTCCACAGCACCATAATTTCAGAGTGGTAATGAATCTAAATGATATTTCAAGAGCTAAAGCTGTGTATATATAATATATAATATATAACATATATTGCTGAATTCTGTGTGTGGGTCCCCTTGCTCCTACATACAGAAACACAGAATGTCAGAATCAGCGAGGAGCCAAAAGAAGCCATCTAGCTAGACCAGGGATGACGGACACAGGACACTCCTTAGCATACTCCCACGTCCTTGGTCTTTGTCCACAGCAGGCATCACCAAGCAATCCCAGCACTCTTGTGCAAAAAAACTCAGAATCCTTCTCAGACTCCCATTATCAAACGAGCAAATTTGACACATAAGATGAAGCCCATTTATAGTTCGAGGTCTAGCCCAAAAGCTCTGTTATCAATACATCAATTTTACTGATGGAAAACCTGAGATCCAGAGATGCAGAGAAAATTGTACCTGGTCACACAGGAAACTAAGGAGTAGAGTGAAGGATTTGGGACCCAGATCTCTTGAGTCCCATCCAAGGATGCTCCAAGACCCTCAGCCCCCACAGATCCCAGAATGGAATGAATCTTGTTCCAAGCCTCCCCTGCTGCACGTGAATGGGGAAGGTGTCAGTGAAGTCCTGGGAAGAAAGGGGTTCAGGAGAGAAAGTGTCTTGGCACCTGCTGTTCCCTCTGCCTTAGATACTGTTCCCCATCCTTCTTCTCACTTCTGCTGGTTCATGCACAGTCCATTCTGAGCTGATGCTGTCTTGTGACTGTTCCATTTCCCCCTCTGGATTGAAAACTCCATGAAGGCAGGTCCCAGGGCTGTCTTGGTCACCTGTGTCTCAGCATCACCCAGCATAGGTTGGCATGGTGTAGTGGGTTCAGTGCACATCAACCAAATGATGGTTAAATTTGTCACACTGGGTCATCAGTATCTGGTGACAGGTCTGTCTATCCCACTAGACTGTGAGCCCCATAAGGACAGGACTGGGGCTATCTTGGCCAGTACTGTGTCTCTAGTACCCAGGAAAGAGCTGGATGTAAGATCAGGGTTCATAGCAGACATATGAATTGAATGACAGGATCTTGGAGAAAGGGCTATGGGGTGGGGATTGGGGGTGGCTTCAGCAGTTACCTACACCTGAAACACATCCACCTGCTTCAGGTTTTCGGTCAGTAGCCCTAGGAAGTCCTAGAGTCTTGAAGTCCTCATCCTGGTAGTCAAAATGATGGCTAAAGACCACAGAGCAGATGATGTGGAGACAGGACACCAAATCAGGAAGGTGGGGTCAAAGGGTGTGCCTGTGCCAAGGCCAGGAGGTGTCAACTGCCCCAGTCCACCCTCTACATGGCAGCCAGAGTGATACCTTCCAAGCACTCATCTGACCATGTCACTACCCTGCTCAAAATCATTCCATGGCTCCACAGTGCACTCAAGGCAGAGTTCAAGTTAACATGAATAAAAGGACCTCACATTTCTGGTCCCTCCTGGCGACTCCAGCTTTGCCTCTAACCACCTCCATAGGCTCCAGCAAAATGCAACATTTTCCAGTTTCTCCAGAGCACTGAACTCTCTCATCTCTGGATCTTTGTCCATGCTTTCTTCTTCTCTTCTCTTCTCTCTCTAAATGAATCAATTTCTCATCTCAAATATCAGTTCAGACATCTCCAGGAAGGCTTCTCAGTACCTTCCTTCTTGTCTTGGTCAAGAGCCTCCTCTGGGCTTTCCCCATCATCAACCAGAAGAGTCAGTGGTATAATGGGAGAAGTACAGGGCTCTTGGGAACCCAGAGGAGGCTCCTGATCTGGTCTTGAGTGGTGGTGGTAGAAGGAGGGTGGTGGTTAGTGCAGAGTTCCTGGAGGAGCAGATGTCTGAGCCAAGACCCAAGTAGTAGCAGGAGTAGTATTTAGCCAAGCTAAGAAAGGGGGAAAGCACATTCCATTCCAAAAGTTTGGCCCAGGTGAAGGCCCCGAGGACTCATTGGGAAGGTTGTTCAGGTTGTACATTGCACAAAGGTGCAGCATCTAAGGGGCATCAATTACACTGTAGACACCTGGATTTATATATCTGTTATGACTTGTTTCCAGCAGGTGGTAGTCAGGTGTCTTGAGAAATGGGCACTTTTATTAATTCATAGAGAGGCATCATATGACCTAGCAGTAGCCCTGCCCTCAGAGGCTCTCAAAGGCTTTAAATTTGATATATATGCTTTATTATTGTACTGATGATTAAGGGAAAAGAATTGCTGCAGATGTTAGTACTGCCTTTAAGAATAGGAGCCCCTGGGACACTTCCTAGGGCCCCTGGATTGGAGGTTGGAACTACCAATTGGAAAAGGCTGATTGAATCCAGCAGCTTTTGGTAGTAACACAGAACTGAAGGCTCAGGGAGGGGAAGGGGCTTGTCCGAGGTGATGCACTGAGAAGAGCTGGGCTTGGACTAGTTTGAGCTTGATCCATTGCATGTGTACCCCCTATCTTTCCCACCCCAAATATACCCCTGACCCTCCCATGGCCCCTGGCTCTCCCCACACATCTCTAACTCCTCCTCCAGGCAGCCCACCTCCTGAGTCTGCCCTTCCAGGCTCCACCTGCCCAAGTCTAGATGCCAGGGTGTGGTCAGGCCAAACCTCTCCAGACTTCTCCAGGGCTTACCCTGACTAAAGCAGCCATGAGCCCAGGAACCCAGGCTCTAGAAACTGAAAAGGCAAGGAAATGGGTTCTCCCCTAGAGTCTCCAAAAGGAACATAGCCCTGCAGACTCATTTCACACTCTGACCTCCAGAGCTATAAGATTAGAAATTCATATTGTTGGGGCACCTGGCTGGTTCAGTCGGTAGAGTGTGCCTCTCTTGTTCTCAGGGTCATGAGTTCAAGCCCCACATTGAGCATGGAGCTTACTTTAAAAAAAAATTCCTGTTGTTTTATGCCACTGAGTTCATGATGATTTGTTATAGCAGTAACAGGGAACTAATACATCATGTGACTTTCCACTTGGGGTCATCCCAGTTTATATTAGTTTGCTTGGGCCAGAAGTCAAGGTGTGGCATTGTTGGATGTGCATTTCAGAGAGCTGGGGGTGATGGGGGAAGGTGAAGGGGAAGGAGGAGGAGCCAGGGAGAGGGAGGGTGGGGGAAGGAAGGATCTCTTCCAGGCCTTTCTCCCAGCTCTCTGAAATGCAGGGCTTCCAGTGGTTTGCTGGCAATCTTTGGTGTTTGCTCTAGATCTCAAACTATCAATGGGCTTCGTCTCATGTGTCAACTTTGTTCATTTGATAATGGGAGTCTGAGAAGGATTCTGAGGTTTAGTGCACAAGAGTGCTGGGATTGATTGGTGATGCCTGCTGTGGGCAAAGACCAAGGAAGTGGGAGTATGCTAAGGAGTGCAATGTGTCTGTCATCCCTGGTCTAGATGGCCTCTTTAGGCTCCTCGCTGATTCTGACATTCTGTGTTTTTTTGTATGTAGGATGAAGGGGACCCACACACAGAATTCAACCAAGAGAATTTGCTCAGTTCTACTCCCGACATCTTTTTGCCAAGATGGAGACAACCAGCACCACCCTCAGATATGGGCTCCAGATCCCTCCGAAGTACCCACAGGTTACTCAGCCTCTCCCCCTCATGTCTTCAAGCTGGGTACAAGGACCTAGGACTCCTAGTGTTGCAAGGAGGATGGGAGAGTATCATTTTAGAGGTTGCAGAGTGACTGCCGTTAATGCTATAGTGGGCTTGAAGTTTGGGAAGTTGAGGGTGGGGGGAGATGCCCAGGGCAATAAGCCTTCCCATGGTCAGAAGTTATTCCCACCCTTTTCTGAATGGAGCAGGGCTCAAGCAGTAAGAGAGTGACTGAGTGGTGAGGCGAGAGAGACCACCCTGCCTGGGGGACAGGGCCTGGACGCTAGACACAGATGTTGTCCTCCACAAGATCCTGAGGTTCCCAGACATCATACCTTTGGGTGTGCCCCATGCTGTCAGACAGGACACTCAGTTCTGGGGATACCACATCCCCAAGGTACAGACTGAGTATGGGTCCTCTGAGTTCAGCTGGTGTTTCACATCTCTGAGGTAGAGCTGCCAGACAGGGCATCTCAGTATTTGGTTCCTGGGTCCTTCCAGAGTCTGATCCCTACCTCACATCCTTCAACCCAAAAAGACCTGAGATTGCCAGCTCCCTGATGGAGCACCAGAGTGCCACAGTTGATAACTAGGGCCCTGGAGTCATCTCAAATCCCTGTACCGCCACTTCCCAGCTCTGCCACTCTGGACAACTGACTCAACCTCTCTGAGCCTCAGTCTCTTCTTCTATACAATGGGCACAATAGTACTACCTACACTATGTGGTTGTAAGGATCCAGTGGCTTAATGGTCCATAGTAAATGCTCAAAAATTTTAGCTGTTTATTATTACAACCAGATATCTATTGCCAACACCAGGGCCAGAGTGATCTAATAAAACTTGTTAGGTCACATTCCTCCTCTGCTTAACACTCCCCCATGGCTCCCATCTCACTTTGAGTAAAACCAAATGACTTTGCATGGCCTCCAGCCCCCCCTATCTGAGCTCATCTCTTACTCTCTCTTCCTAGCTCACTCTAGAACACTTAGCCTCCTATTAGCTTTGCATATTCCAGGTCTTCTCTCACCTCAGGGCCTTTGCATTGGCCAGTTCCCTGGCCTGGCATGCCCTCCCCTCAGACACCCTCATGGCTCACCCTCTCCTCTCCTTCAGAACTTGCTCAGAAGTCACCTTCTCAGGGAGGCCTTCCCTGGCCCCCAAATGAACAACTGTTTGCACAGTTTGTCAAGTATTGTATAGTTTCTATACTCTGGTTTGGTCCGAGTGGGGTAATGTGTCTGTCGAGGGTAGGGTAGTGGAGATGTCCCCATGGAAGAGAGATGAGGCTCCTGGCCAAGGAATTTCCTAGAGAAATCCCAGGTCCATCCCTACCATCTGTGAGCACAGAATGTTTCGGATCAGGTGGCTAGAAGCAGACTCCGAGATGGAGATGCACATACAGAAGGTTCACCGGGGAATGTGACCGTTCAGAGAGAGTCACCCTGACCCCAGGCCCCCCTCTCTTTCCTTCTCACCTGCAGCTCTGTCCTGTCCCCCAGCCCACATGGGCCAAGCTCCCTCCATACCCATATCCAGCCACCCCTTGGCCAACCCTCAGGCCAAGGTGTGCACACACCAGGGGCGCAGACTGCCCGTGGAGGATGGACCTCGGGAAGAGGTGTATCAGGTCTGGATGTCGACTTGAGGCCATCAGACAAGGAATTCTGCAACTGCAGAAGGGGACGGGGAGGGGAAGCCAGAGCAGAGCCCCAGGCTCCTGGAAAGCAGAAACCCTCAGCCCACAGGCTCCTCCTTCCCCATGGGCATGGCTGGAGCAAGGTCAGAAGGCCTAGATCTACTTTTTTTTCTTTTTCTTTTTGCTTTACCGTTTTAACCATTTTTACGTGTACAATTCAGTAGCATTAAGTACCTTCACGTTTTGTGCCACCATCCTCACCATCTGTCTCCCAAACTTATCATCTTTTTTTTGTGCTAAGATTTTATTTATTTATTTGACAGACAAAGACACAGCGAGAGAGGGAACACAAGCAGGGGGAGTGCGAGAGGGAGAAGCAGGTTTCCCGCAGAGCAGGGAGCCCGATGCGGGGCTCGATCCCAGGACCCTGGGATCATGACCTGAGCTGAAGGCAGATGCTTAACGACTGAGCCACCCAGATGCCCCGCAAACTCATCATCTTGCAAAACTGAAATTCTTACCCATTAAACACCACCTGCCCTTTCCCCCTTCCCCGGCCCCTGGCAACTACCACTCTCTGTCTCTGTGACTTTGACTATTGTAGGGACCTCATATAAGAAAAACCCTACAGTATTTGTCCTTCTGTGATTGGCATATTTCACTTAACATCCTGTTCTCAAGGTCCATCCATGTTATAGCACATCTGAGAATTTCCTCCCTTTTCAAGGCAGAATAAGATTCCGTTGTACTGGTGGGCCATATTTTGCATATCCATTCATCTGCGGATGGACATCTGAGTTGCTTCCACCTTTTGGCTATTGTGGATAATGCTGTTATGAACACCAGTGTACAACTATCCCTTCAAGTCTCTGCGTTCACTTCTTTTGGGTACCGGCCCAGGCCTGGGTCTATTCCTGAGAAGCCCCTTTAGACACCCTCTCCAGGCCTGAGTTACAGCATAATAAGGTAAATAAATAAAATCTTTTTAAAGATTTAATAAAAATTTTTTTTTTATTTGTCAGAGAGAGAGCACAAGCAGCGGGAGCGGCAGGCAGAAGGAGAGGGAGAAGCAGGCTCCCGGCTAGGCGGGGACCCTGATACAGAGCTCTATCCCAGGACCCTGGGGTCATGACCTGAGCTGAAGGCAGATGCTTAACCGACTGAACCACCCAGGCGCCCCATAAATAAAATCTTTAAAAAAGAGAAAAGAGAAGAAAAAATGTACCGATAGACTTGTTCCATGCAGGGTTGCCACAAACCTTCAATTTGTAAAAAAAAAAAAAAAAAAAAAAAAAAGGCAATGTCTCCTAGGCAGAATAGTGACATGCAAAGTGACATGCAATCAAGAGAGGTGTGCCTGTAGCAGATTTCAAGGAACTGCAAAGTCTCTGTGAGAGTGAGGGTAGGTGGCATGCTGGCTGGGGGTTGTGAGGGGGGCCTTTTTCCTCCCCCTGCGGCCATAGCAACAGTGAGTGGTGCCACGGAGGAGGAGAGCAGTTTGCCAAGGGAGTGACGGTACTGTGGTCCTCAGTGCCCTGAATGTTCCCAAGTGCCCTTACATACTGGATGTTTACTTATTTGCTGGAACTGACGGCAAAGAGCCCTTAGACAGAGAGGTTAAAAAATCTAGGACATGCTTAAAAGCAGTCAAAAGAGCTACAGATGACCTAGAATAAGGGCTTGTTCTCACAAGGGACTGAACTCTGTTCTTGAGGTCAAAAGTGATGTAAATCATACCAGGGCGGCTACTAGCCCTTAAGGTGCCCCTTTGTGAGAAAGGCACCTCCTCCGGACAAGTGGCCTATTAAATGCACAGCATGAAGAAGAAGGGCCCTTTTGAGATTTCAGTCCCGCTCTTGCAAGGCGCAACCTTTGTGACCTCATGCAGCAATCCTGAGGAGTAGCAATCATTTACTGAGTGCTTACTATGTGCCAAGTGATCTCACTACTTCACTGACTCTTCTGAACAGATACTAGTATGCCCATTTTGCAGATGGACATACTGAGGCTCAGAGAGAAGTCCCCTGCCCAGTCACCAAGTTGGGAAGTGACAGAGCTGGGATTCAGAGACCGAAGTCTCCCCACCCTGCTGTTCCTCAGGGGCTCTCCTGGGTGGGCAGCCGTAAACATCTGGACCAGCTCCTCCCACAGGGCGCCATGGTGTTCCTGTTGCTCCACTCTGCCCTCCGTGATCAGTTCCAAGACTCCCTCCTTCCAGCCCAAGAGGTTCCTGGGTGTCAGGGGAACTTTTGAGAGGAACTCCGCCTCCCTGCCCTTCTCTGCACCTCAGCATCCATGCTTTTGTCCTGGCCATGGGGAGCTGCTGTGGGGCTCCAGGGAGGACACCTTCCCTCTCTTTAACATAACCAAGTGGTTCGGAAGGCAGATGCTACAGAGGCCAGGCTCAGGTGAGCAAGGTGGATGGAACTGTGGATTGTACCAGGCCTGTGAAAAACATCCAAAAAAAAAAAAGCTTGAAAAATTTTTCCATTTGCTAAAAACAGAAACTTTTTAAAAAGTAAGTATAATCCTCCAAGTTCTAGAGAAAGCGAATAGCACATTTAATCCAAAATAACAAATAGGTTTTCAACGATCACCTGTGTTATAGCTATCTGAAAATTAGAAGTTATATAAACACTGGCTAATATTTTTATTTAAATGAGCGTTTAATTATATATAAGGCAAACATCTGCTAAGAAATAAATCAAGCAGAGCAAGAACATAAAATGAAAGTAAAGTCCTCCTCCTTGATCCTGTCTTAGTCCCTAGATTCTAAGTCCTACAACCTAGCAATAAGTGCGGTTAATGATTTCTTGTGTATCCTTCTAGAATTTGCCTAAGCAAATGCAAGCATAAATATGAAAACACATGTGTCATACAAACATTCGTTCAACCAAGCATCTTGGACATTGTACCATGGCAGCACGTAGAGTTCTAACCCCTCTTCTTACCGCTGCATGGTGTTCTATTGTGAATGCGCCATAATGTATCCACTCATTCACCTAGTCATGGGCATGTGATTGTTTCCTGTTTCCACCTGCCTCCAGTGTACACCGTTCTGCATGGGTCTTGGGCCACATCTGGGAGTATGACTGAAGGAGCAATGGCTAGGATTTCTGGGTCACAGCCATCCACTGAAGAAGCCACTGCCTGATTTTACGGACTACTACTGAAAGACAGAAGGACACAGACCCAAGGATGATCTAACGCAGTGGCCGCGAGTCCCTAGTATCCCATCTGACTTTGTGGCATATTTGAAACATGATTGAGTCTGGGGTCTTTGGAAGCCATAGCACTTCAGATATGATCACTCTGGGAAGACACCAGAAGTGCCATTCTCTGGCTCCTCCTTGGAAGGAAGGGCAGCTTCGCTTCTCAGATGGAGCTGTCCACCTGCCCTCTCAGGTAGACAAGAGAATGTGGCATCCTGGCTTATGGGAGAATGAAGGTATATGTTCAAGACGGAAATCAGGAAAGATTTAGCTGAGGGGTGCCTGGGTGGCTCACCTGGTTAAGCACTGGACTCTTGGTTTTGGCTTAGGTTGTGACCTCAGGATGGTGGGATGGAGCCCTGCCTTGGGCTCCTCACTCCTCACTCAGTGGGGAGACTGCTTAAGATTTGGACTCTCTCTCTTTCTCTCTCCCTCTGCCCCTCCACCCAAGTCTCTCTCTCAAATAAATAAATAAATCTTAAAAAAAACCAAAAGATCATATTTTTAATAATCTCTACACCCAACGTAAAGCTCAAACTCACAACCCCGAGATCAAGAGTCCCAGGCTCCAACAACTGAGCCACCCAGGTGTCCCCTGGGTTAATTATTAATAGCCCCTCTTTGGCTCTCAAAACAATCATGGTGCAGACAATAAATTATATGGTCTCTGAATTAAATGTACTTTGATTTTACAGCCCAGTTATCTGGGGGGGAAATGGATTTAGGGGCTGGAAGAGTAAATAGTTAACATCATAAATAGGTTGAATCATGGGCTCTTCAAACAACCAAAATAGGTGGCCTTTATTAACCACTTACTCTGGGCCAGGCAATGTTAGTATTTTACAGTTAGTAACTCAACCTTTCCATAGCTTCGAGAGGTGAATACCGTTATCTCCATTTTGCCGTTGACGGAACCGAGGCACAGAGATTGCCCCCTGGTAAGTGGGGAAGCCAGGACTTGAAATGCCCTGCTGTTCTGTGCCCATCTCAGCCCATCAATAATCAGTGTTGTGCTTGGACTCGCCCTGGTGGGTTTTATTATGATTGCAAGATGCCTTTCAGCACTAACCCTCAGGAAACTTTGAAAGAAATAAAGATTTATTACTTACAGGACCTGGGAATTACACGGCATGCGTGGGGCCAAACAGTGAGGTTGTGAGAAGAAAGAGAGGGAATCCATGGGCCTGGGGTTCTGCTTTTATTGGGGGCCTTCAGGGTGGTGGCCTAGGGTTTTGTGGGTTCACTCTTTATTGGTGAATTTAGGGCAGAAATTTATTTTTTTTAAAGATTTTATTTATTTATTTGAGAGAGAGAGAACGAGAGAGAGAGAGCACGAGAGGGAAGAGGGTCAGAGGGAGAAGCAGACTCCCCGCTGAGCAGGGAGCCTGATGTGGGACTCGATCCCGGGACTCCAGGATCATGACCCGAGCCGAAGGCAGTCGCTTAACCAACTGAGCCACCCAGGCGCCCCTAGGGCAGAAATTTAAAGCATGGGAACAGAAAAAACTAAGTGGCCCAAATGGTCAGTTACCAAAATCGACCAAGATCTCTAAAACCAAGGAGCCTGAGTAGGGGGAGGTGGCCTGGTACTGTGCTTATTTGAGAAAGCCATGGAAGTGGATGCCTCAGAAATCAAATCTTTAGTCAGGCACTTGCATTACAAAAAGGAAAAGGGGGCACCTGGGTGACTCAGTCTGTTGGGTGTCTGCCTTTGGCTTGGGTCATGATCCCAGGATCCTGGGATCAAGTCCTGCATTCGGCTCCTTGCTCAATGGGGAGCCTGCTTCTCCCTCTCCCTCTGCCCCCCCACTTGTGCTCACTCAGTCTCTCTCTCTCTCTCTCCCTCTCTCTCAAATAAATAAATAATCTTAAAAATAAAATAAATAACATAAAATAAAATAAAAGTCTCAGGAAGCTAAGAAGTCAAGCCAAGGGCTCATCATAATTTGCCAGCAATACTTATCGATTTGGGTGAATTTCTCTCTTCTCAAGGTCCCCCAAATATCCTGGGGCTCCTGGGCCTACCAGGAAGTGACCTTCCTTCCTCACCTGGTAGGGCTTCTGGGTACCCTGCAAGCAAGGTACCAGGCCAATTTTTCCAAGGGGCTTCATTGGCTCCATAAAGTCAACCTTAGTTCCTTAAAGATGTCTGGTTATATCTGAGTCTATGCATTGTCTCTCAAATACGACATTCCAGTCAAAGCCTTGGTAATATAACCAGTGTTTCCAACTGTGTCCTGTTACAAGGAGAACAGATTCTTATGAAACTTATGCAAATAACTATATTGCCATGAAAATCAGAATACTCACTGAGAGTTTCCAAATTCTGGAGGGATCAGGTAGGCAGAAAAAGTAACTGTCTCATCTTTGTTCCCAAAAGTATACTTTACCAAATTGCTGTACGTCGTAGTTAGCTTAAGAGAAAAAGTGTCCTTAAATCTGAAAAACAAAAGAATAAAGAACCAGCAATTTTTCAAAGAAAACATCATAAAATATTGTAATCATCCTCATCACTCCATTCAATCCTATATAATTAATTCTTGATCTGGAACTTTTGCTAGCATTTTTATGAATCCAGCTTTTCCTTAGAGTTCTATCAATTCTTACCCAATGCAGTCATCTGATCTGAAAGTTATCAGAAACCTGTACTTGTCAGAGGTCTTTTCGTGAATCTCCTTGAAGATGAAACACTTTTGCAAAAGCATCAGAGGAAAACAATAACTGTAAATGACAAAAGTCTTAAAAGTGCCCTTGGTTAAAGATCTGATGAGAGTTCATTATAATGCAATTGACAAGGAAATTTGGTTATTTCTGTGACAAATAATATTTTAAGATGATAATTGGAATTATGACTGATAACATTACATATCCAATTATGACTGATAACATATCCAATTCATATAATTTCTGGAACACTTATATTAATAACATATATCCATATAAGAATATCCATTAAGAAGGTTTGGCATTATTTCTTACTTGACATTGCTTTCTGTGGAATTTAACAAGTCGAATAGCCCAGTTAATGTAATGTCTCTCTTTTTATAAGGAAAGAGAATAAATCCTTTGAGATGTTCCAGGGACCCTCTGAAACATCTCAAAGTTAGTCCCAGGTCAGAAAGACTTCATTTAGAATTGGATTTTGAGAAGTCTGTGAATAATATTAAAAGTTTTGGGCACCCGGGTGGCTCAGTCGTTAAGCATCTGCCTTCAGCTCAGGTCATGATCTCAGGGTCCTGGGATCGAGTCCCACATCGGGCTCCTTGCTCAGCAGGGAGTCCGGTTCTCCCTCTCCCTCTGCCTCTGCTTGTGTTCCCTCTCTCACTGTGTCTCTCTGTCAAATAAATAAATGAAATCTTTAAAAAAAAAGTTTTCAGACACTTGACAAAATAGGATCACGGATCATTGTGAAACAATACTTAATTATCTACATAACAAAAGTGACAAGATATTTTTTTAAAGTAGGTTCCACACTGGACTTGAATATGGGGCTTGAGCTCATGACTCTGAGATCAAGACCTGAGCTGAGATCAAGAGTCAGACGCTTAACCCACTGCATCACCCCAGCTCCCCCAAAGTGACAAAATATTTTTTTAAAGATTGCCTTTTTTATTTATTTATTCATGAGAGACAGAGGGAGAGAGAGAGGGAGAGAAGCAGAGGGAGAAGCAGGCTCCAAAGGAGCAGGGAGCCCGATGCGGGACTCGATCCCAGGACCCTGGGATCATGACCTGAGCCGAAGGCAGGCGCTTAACCATCTGAGCCACCCAGGAGCCCAAAGTGACAAAATATTTTAAAAGCAAATACATTGTTGTGAGCAAAACTTACCTCTTTTAATATTGAGAAGACTTGGCTTTCTTAAGTAATCAAAGACCTGATTAAGACAACACGAAGAACGGAAATTATTTTTAAGTTTTTTATTTACTTAAGTAATCTTTAGACCCAATGTGGGGCTTGAACTCACAACCCTGAGATCAAGAGTCACATGCTTCTCCAACTGAGCCAGGGGGTGCCCCCACAGGAAATTATTTTGATAGGACACAAACTTTTTGCTTTCTAGGTAGATTACTTAAAATGTAAAGAAAACCAAACTGAGGGTTCTAGAGGGGAGGGGGGTAGAGGGATGGGGTAGCTTGGTGATGGGTATTAAAGAGGGCACGTTCTGCATGGAGCACTGGATGTTATGCACAAACAATGAATCATGGAACACTACATCAAAAACTAATGATGTAATGTATGGTGATTAACATAACATAATAATAAAAAAAAAGTAAAGAAAACCTTTCACAATATTTTATCTGAAGCTGACAAATACTTCAGGAAAACTTAGTCCTTTCAGCAGATGAAAGAAAATTACATACACATACTATTGATATTAAAGCTTTTTTTTCTTAAACACCTTATAGTTAACAATATGATTTTGGCCAACTTGAACACACAAGGTAAAATTCTCTCTTTCTCTCTCTCTCCCCAACTTTCTATACCATTTTGTCCTTTATTTTTCTTTTTCTCATTCTGAAACAAGCAGCTTTACTTTAGGACAAAATTATTTTCATTTCCCTTAACAAAAATGCATTTCCACACCCCCTTACCTTTCTTACTCAAAAAAGGATCTTACTTTCCTTGCATACATAAATGTTTCCCTTATTACTTCTAGTAGTTTTAATTACATTTATTAATTAGAATTTTCAATGCTTAAAACCTTGATATCTAGTGAGAACTAAGAAATAAGCAGTTGTGAACTGCCTCTTACACCAACATTCTTTAGATCAGCAAATTTATTAATATACCTCATAATTTCTAGAAACATACATTTCCTCATGGCACAGGTTTTGATGTGGCACAAGATATGTTTACTAAGAGACTCAAGTATTTTTATTTCCTCTGTAATAAAAGGTCAAAAGCAGGTAAACTTAAACTTGTTTAGCAATTTGTGTTTTTGTATTCTATCTTATTTGGAAATGATCTAGATATTCAATGAATGTCTCACCACTTAATTTAACTTAGCAAAACTTCACAAAGTTTCAAGTTATGCAAGAGATTTGGGAAACTATTTTTTAAGATTTTTTAAAAGTAATCTCTACATTCAATGTGGGGCTCGAACCCACAATTATGAAATCAAGAGTTGCACACTCTACAGACTGACCCAGCCATGTGCCCCTGGGGAACTATTTTTTTTTTTAAGATTTATTTTAGAAAGAGAGAGAGTGTGTGAGCATGAGTGGGAGTGGGAGGAGGGGCAGAGGGAGAGAATCTTCAAGTCAACTCCCCACTGAGTGTGGAGCATGATGCAGGGCTCGATCCCATGACCCATGAGATCATGACCTGAGCTGAAACCAAGAGTCAGATGCTCAACCAACTGAGCCACCCAGGCACCCCCTTGGGAAACTATTTTTAAGTAGACATACCATAACACATAATGATTGCTGAAAAGTTTACCCAAGTCCTTATTCCATTTACATTTATTGGAACCAGTTGCTCTTAACAGTTATGTTGAACTAGTTGTTCTTAACAATTTTGTCCCACTCATGAAACATCAAAGTCGGCCATCACTCCAAGCTATTTTTCTTGCTGACAAATTTTGTAACATAGATAAGACAGACTTATATGAATAGTAAACCCAGGAAGAGCAAAAGTACATGCCTATTTAGTTAAACCAACAAACTTAATCTAGCTTTTATTCACTGAAGATTATCCCAGAGCACATGAATTTGAAAAACATTTGGGTTATTTCTATATTTCTGAATTTTAGGAGTACTTAATTCATAAATGCTTATCTTTAAGCCAATTAAATACCACTCTTTTACAAATTAATATTGGCAGGGAGCCTGGGTGGCTCAGTTGGTTAAGTGTCCGACTCTTGATTTCTGCTCAGATCATGATCCCAGGGTTGAGATTGAGCCTTGCTTCAGGCTTTGCGCTGGGCATGGAGCCTGCTTTGGATTCTCTCTTTCCCCCACCTTTGCTCCTCCCCACCCCTCTCTCTTTCTCTCGCTCTCAAAAAAAAATTAATATTGGGGGCGCCTGGGTGGCTCAGTTGGTTAAGCGACTGCCTTCGGCTCAGGTCATGATCCTGGAGTCCCGGGATCGAGTCCCACATCGGGCTCCCTGCTCAGCAGGGAGTCTGCTTCTCCCTCTGACCCTCTTCCCTCTCATGCTCTCTGTCTCTCATTCTCTCTCTCTCAAAATAAATAAATAAAATCTTTAAAAAAAAAAGAAAATTTAAAAAAAATTAATATTGGCAATACCATCGGAGGTAGAGAAAAAAACATATACACAACATAAATTCATACATATACATGCAGACAGACACTGAGATCACAGCTTGCTTTTCTTACAAAATTTCAGCCATAAATCTGGTACAATATAAAACTCACTAGTTTGTTAATTATATTTGAATCCACATTGTGTCTGGCAAACAAGAAATTAAGGCTATCCTCTTTAATGGCTAAAGCTTTTTACTAGTATTTGTGCAGAAGACTTTTAAGATTTGTGTTTGTCTTTGACGAGCAATCTTAAGGAGGCTGTGGACTAAATTTTGGGCAAGAGAGCTTTTTAAAAAGATTTTATTTATTTATTTGAGAGAGAGCGAGCACAAGTGGGGGAGGGTGGGGAGGGGCAGAGGGAGAAAGAGAAGCAGACTCCCTGCTGAGCAGAGAGCCTGATGCGGGGCAGGATCCCAGGACCCCAGGACCCCAAGATCATGACCTGAGCAGAAGGCAGATGCTTAACAGACTGAGCCACCCAGGCGCCCCTGTGCAAAAGAGTGTTTATAACAGTTTGCATTTTAAAAGGCCTCTTTTGCATTTTAAAGGACCTCTTTTCCTCTTTTTTTCTTTCCTTCAGTCTCAGGCACATTGTGGGCAGAATTTTAGGCACCTCCTGATGGTATTTACGTTTCAAAGACTTGGTAAGATGTACATCTTCAAGGGAACTAGAAAAGGAATGCACGTTTCCTCCCAGGAGATTAGGGCTTTTGGGATGGTTTTGGCAGTCCCCCCAAAATGTAGTAGTGCAGCCCTGTAATTAGGGGGAGCCCTGGTAAAAATAATTCTCTGGACTCAGTGTCAAGTGGGGCCCCTTCAGGGTTGGAAATGAAGAGGGGGTTACTGGAATCACTATGGTCATGGGAATGAGAGACCCATTAGACCATGCCCTTTGTTGCACCCAGGAGTTGGGCCTCACCTTAATGTTTTCCATTCACTGCGAGCCTTAGCAGCGATCACTGTCATGGCAGGACAGGCATGGTGCCGGGCAGTGAATGTCCAAGGGAAGAGAGGGAGGGCCCTGGTACCAATATCAGTGCTTCTGGGAGCCTTTGCCTTCCCTTTCCCCTTTCCTTCTCACTAGAGGCCTCCATGACCCTGTCAGCTTTTCCAAGTGGCAGGGACGCCATTTCTTAGTTCTGCCCCATTCAGGGGAAAGTCAAGGGGACTCAGCATCTGTGGTATCTCAGAGGAAATGAGCACATGGCCTGGATGGATCTTTAAGAAAGTTCTGGCTTTTAAAAATAGAAGTACCCTACGACCCAGCAATTGCACCACTAGGTATTTATCTAAAGGATACAAAAATAGTGATTCGAAGGGCTACTTGCATCCCAGTGTTTATAGCAACATTATCAACAATAGCCAAACTATGGAAATAGCCCAGATGTCCATCGACAGATAAACGGATAAAGAGGATGTGGTGTGTGTGTATATATATATAATACACACACACACACACACACACACACACACACACACACACACACACACAATGGAATATTACTCAGCCATCAAAAAGAATGAAATCTCGCCATTTGCAACGATGAGGATAGAACCAGAGGGTATTATGATGAGTGAAATAAGTCAGAGAAAGACAAATACCATATGATTTCACTCATAGGTGGGGTTTAAGAAACAAAATAGATGAACATAGGGGAAGGGAAGGAAAAATAAAATAAGATGAAAACAGAGAGGGAGGCAAACCATAAGAGACTCTTAACTCCAGGGAACAAACTGAGGGTTGCTGGAGGGGAGGTGGTTGGGGGGATGGGGTAACCAGGTGATGGGCATTAAGGAGGGCACCTGAGGTAATGAGCACTGGGTGTTACATGCAACTGAAGAACCACTAAATTCTGCCCTGAAACTAATAATACACTATATGTTAACTAAATTGAATTTAAATTTTAAAAAAAGAAAAAAATAAAGCTATGGATTTTTAGGGTCTTTAGAAATACCAGCCAGGTGACACATTTTGGCAGCTGTGAGTAACAATTCAGAGCCTGTTTCTAACAAACAAGAAAATTCAAACTAGTGAATTAGCTCCCCTCTCTCCTTCCTGCTGCATAAAATCTTTAAGAAAGATTTGAATTTCAGGTAAGGTATAGTTTTTGATCTCAGTTTCCACTTCTTGTTTTTCTCCTGTTGCCTTAATCATATGTGCTGTTACTGGCAAGTTTTGGATCATGTCATCGTGAGCCCTCTTGGTAAGTGGCCACTTTCCCGTCCAGGGTGTTCCAAGAGACCTCTCCAGGAGGGAGGGTCTGCCTCCACTAGTGTGATATCTGCAGGGTCTTTGGGAACAGCCCTTAGACCTCTGGAGTCTTAGCATGTTCGTGTGCATGGCCCAGGAAACACCCGTGGAGTTTTGCATTTACCAAGGAGCTGCTGTACCTTCCCAGGGTCCTTAGATGGCAGTGGCGTCAGATGTTCAGGACATAGATATCTGTCCATTAATTTTTTGGCAACAGGAGCGCCTGGGTGGTTCAGTTGGTTAAGTGCCTGCCTTTGGCTCAGGTCATGATCTCAGGGTCCTGAGATCGAGCCCCGCATCAGGCTCCCCGCTTGGTGAGGAGTCTGCTTCTCCCTCTCCCTCTGCCCCTCTCCCCCGCTCGTGTTCTCTCTCTCTCTCTCTCTCTCAAATAAATAAATAAAATCTTAAAAAAAAGTTTTTGGGGGGGCGCCTGGGTGGCTCAGTCATTAAGCGTCTGCCTTTGGCTCAGGTCATGATCCCAGGGTCCTGGGATCGAGCCCCGCATTGGGCTCCCTGCTCGGCTCTCTCCTGCTCCCCCTGCTTGTGTTCCCTCTCCCGCTGTGTCTCTCTCTGTCAAATAAATAAATAAAATCTTTAAAAAAAAATCTTTTTTAACATCATGCCAGGGATTGGATCCATAAATGCCATGGGGTCAGGAGACCAAAGATTAAGAGCAACTCATGAAGTGGTGGTGGGAAAGACCACAGGCTTTGGTCATGCTCTCCTGCTGCTGGTGCCATGGATTTCTCGTCTCGAGTCTACTTCATTCCTCTGGGTTAGGACACATAGTCCATGCATGACCCACTGACTCAGTGGATCATCATGGCGGCTGTGACCTTTTGGGTTGGATACTGTAGGCAAAATGGGACAGAAGCAAGATGTGGAAGCACAGAGCAGTGTGACAGACCCCAGCAAGCAGTGCTCCTTTCCCAGACGGTGTTACCCACCTGAGTTGGGTGGTTAGTAAGCAAGTTGCAGGTAAAGGGAATTCCCCTCCATGAATCTCAAGGGCAGTTACACAATCCCACCCACTATGCCAATTTTTCTTGCCCATCAGTAATCAGTGTTGTGGTTGAACAGGCCCTTGAGGTTTTTATTACAATTGCAAGATGTCCTTCAGCAGTAACCATCAGAAACTTGGAAAAAAATCAAGATTTATTACTTACAGGATCTGGGAATTACACGGCACACCCGAGGCCATACAGCGAGGTTTCGAGAAGAGAGGAAACCCATGGGTCTGGGGTTCTGCTTTTATTGGGGTCTTAAAGGTGGTGGTCTAGGGGTTTGTGGGCTCACTCTTTATTGGTGAATTTAGAGCAGAGGAGCAGAAATTTAAAGCATGGGAAGAGAAAAAAACAAGTGGCCCAAATGGTCGGTTACCAAAATCAACCAAGATCTCTAAAACCAGAGTGCCTGGCTGGCTCAGTTGGTTAAACGTCTAACTTCGGCTCAGGCCATGATCCCAGGGTCCTGGGATCGGGTCCCACATCAGGCTCCCTGCTCAGTGGGGAGTCTGCTTCTCCCTCTGCCCCTCAACCTGCTCATTCTCTCCCTCAAATAAATAAAATCTTTAAAAAAAAAAAAACTTTAATCTTGCAAGACTGAAACTCTAGACCCATTAAACACTGACTCCTCATTTTTCCCCTCCCCCCAGCCCCTGGCACCCACTACTCAATTTTCTGTTTCTATGAATGTGACCACTCTGGGGACCTCATACAAGAGGAATCATGCAGCATTTGTCCTTCTGTGTCTGGCTAATTTCATTCAGCGTAATGTCTTCAAGATTCATCCATTGTGTATGTGTCAGAATTGCTTTCCTTTTTTTTTTTAAAGATTTTATTTATTTATTTGACAGAGAGAGACACAGTGAGAGAGGGAACACAAGCAGGGGGAGTGGGAGAGGGAGAAGCAGGCTTCCTGCCGAGCAGGGAGCCCAATGTGGGGCTCGATCCCAGGACCCTGGGATCATGACCTGAGCCGAAGGCAGACACTTAACGACTGAGCCACCCAGGCGCCCCTGGAATTGCTTTCCTTTTTAAGGCTGAATCATATTCCCTTGTATGGCTAGACCACGTTTTGTTTACATATCCATCCCCTAGGTCAGTTTTATCCATTCACTCACTCAATAAATTTTACTTGGTACCTACTATGTACCTAAGACAAGAGCTACAAATAAAACTGACAAAATTTCCTGTCTTCAAGTGTTTCCAGTCCAGAGTGTTTGGAAACAGATGATAAATAAACAAGCAAAGTATGTGGTACATCAGATGGGTGGTAAGTGCTGTGGTCAAAAATAAAGTAAGGAGGGGGCAAAGGACATGCTGGGCAGAGGGGAGGTCTCCCTGAGAAGGAGAGTATTTGAGCAAGGACCTGGACGAAGGGAGGCTGGGAGCCATTTGGATATACTGAGGGAGAGTATTCTGCATTCCAAGCAGAAGAGCGAGCCAGTGCAAAGGCCCTGAGGTAGGTGGGCATGGTGTGTTCTCAAACAGCAAGAGGCGGGAGAGGTAGGTGAGGAAAGAAGGCCTTTCTCAAGGTCACACAGCAGGTAGGCAGCAGACCTACAACTTAAACAGGGCCTGCCTGACCTCAGAGCTCAAGCTTTTAACCATAACATCATTTTGTCTCACAAATAATCCAGCAACCACTCCCATGCAGTGGTCATTTACTTTGTGCTTCCTGTGCTCATACATGACAAGCATTATTATGTATGGCTTGGTACATGATACAGGAACTCCAAGAGGTGAAGGAACTGGAAGGGCAGAATTGAAGGCGAGGCTGTCTAAAATTTAACTCCATGCTTTTCCTGGGTATTGCTTCATTGACACATGGAACTATGGAGTCCTTAAATTATGGAACTTCGTCATTTTAGGATCTTGGGGCCACAGCTGACATGCCTGTAATGTTGGTAAAATATCTAAGTACTTCCCAGGCTGGTTGGTAAATAGCCACTACCCCAAGGATTTCCCCATATGGCTCCCATATGGCTCCGGACCGCCCCAGAATCCAACACCTAAAGGGTTAACACTGGGCGCTGCCTCCCCACCCTACTCCTGCCATCTATCAGATGTCTAATTTTATTGTACAGTTGTCAGACACTTGTAATACCACGCCTAGTTGAGCCTATGATGTGTCATTTCTGGAAGGAGGCGGGATCTTCAGCTCAAAGAATTAACATCAAGTTCACCTGGCAAAGGTACAGAAAAAGGGGCCAAAGCTGGGGCGTCTTCTCAGTAGACATTCCTGAGCGCAGATCTCATCTCAACCCACCTCCCAGGGCAAATACATCCTCGGCACCAAGCTTTTAATCTCCAGAGGAATTCCACCCTCATTACTGGAGCCTGCTAATATCTGCTGTGTTGTGCACCAAATTACTGCAGCTATCCGTCCATTCCTTCCAATGAAGGGAAGGATGTGGGCTCCTGTCCTGCTTCTTCTGGCCGACCCTGGTCAACACACTACACAGCCCTCTGAGATTCGCCGTGTTAGTGGTTGAGGCAGAGGGCACCTACAAACACCAATACTCAGCTTCCCTCCCCTCCCCCGGCACACGCCGGGACAACATTTCCCAGCCTCCCTTGTAGGGAGGCATGGTCAAGTGATGCATTCTGGCCAATGGGATGTGAGCGGAAGTCGTGTTCTCTGCAGGTTGCAAACCTGCTCTCCAAGAACCTCCCACATACGGTGCGCTGTCTCCCCGGTGTTGCTGGCTGAGTGACAACGACTCTGTGAACCGCAAGACGGAAGGAGCCTGAGTCTCTGAATGATCACAGGAAAGCCCACCCACCAACTACATACACCTAACTAGAATTTACATAAGTGAAGAGTAGATTTCTATTGAGTTAAGTCAATAGACTTTGGGAGTTTGTTACAGAAACTGGTGTTACTTATCCTAATTAATTCAGTTTTGTCAGGAACTTGACAAAATCATCTCGCCTGTCATCTATGAAATGGGAATAATGAAATGCATAGGTTGTTGAGAAGATTAAGTAGGATGGTGTATGAGTGGTTCACCTGGGTGGCTCAGTTGGTTGAGCGTCTGCCTTCAGCTCAGGTCATGATCTCAGGGTCCTGGGATCCAGCCCCTCATTGGGCTCCCTGCTCATCAGAGAGTCTGCTTCTCCCTCTCCCTCTGCCCCTCCCTCCCCACTGCTCATGCTCTCACTCTCTCTTCTCTCTCTCAAATAAGTAAATAAAATCTTTTTTTAAAAAGATGGTGTATGAGTATTGCTGGGACATGGACATTTCAGTTCATAGACATTTTCTGGACTCATCCTTTTCCTTCCTTCCATTTCTAATATGTCCATAATACAGGCTACTAAAAGTAGGGGACTTCCATAAGTGAGGTATCACAGGAGTCTGCGGATGTGGTGCTCTGTGGATGGGCAGGAGACTGTGGAGGAAGGGCCATGGCTGAAGTGATCTCTGGGGAACTCCACATCTGATGCTTAGAAATTAAAATATCTCCCCTGCGTCTAAATGAACAGAGCCAGGACAATCTCAAAATAGCAGGTGACTGCCAAAAAGTAGATCTTCCAAGAGACTGGAAAATTAGCAGCCCTAGTTCTTATCCTGGCTCCAGAATGAGCCTCTACATTCCAGAAGAATCAGCAGGAGAAAAGTCAGCAGGCATGAAAATGGATGGTGTTCTGGGGGTCTAGTGAGAAGTGCGGGTTACTTAGAAAAGAGACATGTAGAGAAGATGGTGGGAGAAGGGGCTGGAGTTTGAGGGTGCAAGTCTTCCGTGTCAGGCTGAGAATGCTTGTCATCCAAAGGATGATGGGGAGCCATGGAAGGTTTTAAGCAGGGAGTGATATGGTCTAGCTATGTTCTAGAAAATTAGCTGTGGGTGGGCTCAGTGGATGGTAATTTACGACTCCACCATGAATTTGGGAAGACAGAAGGGGACAGCAGAGGGGCGCCTGGGTGGTTCAGTTGGTCAAGTATCTGAATCCGGATTTCAGCTCAGGTCATGAGCACAGGGTCCTGCAATCAAGTCTGCTTGTCTCCCTCTCCTTCTGCCCCTCCCCCTGCTCCAGCTTGCTCTCTCTCTCTCTCTGAAATCAATAAATCTTAAAAAAAAAAAAGAAGAAGAAGAAGAAGGGGACAGTAGAGGAGCATGAGCTCAGAAAACATTCATCTCCCTTTTCACATTAGACATTTGAGGACCAGGGAGAGGATGATACGCTGGGGAGGAGGAGGAAGGTATGGCTAGAGACACAGATGGGGTAGCCCATTGTCATCACCTGAACAAAGACAGTTAGTTGCTGCTTCTGACTGATGATTACCACTCCATTAGGGGGCTACTTTAGCTCAGGGGAAGCTGCATGGGGCTTCCAAATTCTGAGAAGAATATAGAGTATGGATGCATGCCATGTTGGGAAGGAGGAGTCCTTTGGATGACTTAGTAGTGGCTGGTTTCCTGGCTTGCCTGTCTAACCTGGAGAACTGGGGGGGTCAAGGGCGGGGAAGGAGCTCCCGCATAGCCACCTGTTGTTTTCATGTGAGAATCACTGTTTTAGAGAAACCCTATGGGGCTAGAGCCCTATGGGGTAGATGGTGGGAGAGGAACCCTGAGTCCTTGTAAGTAGGCAAAGGTTGAGGGGGGTGGGAGATACAGCAGGAGAACACCATGCAGGGCAACTTCTATTTGCCTTCGGATCCACTCTGTCCTCCTCCACCTGCTCTGGGCACCAGAGGCTGGTCTGTATGGACAGCCTCAGATTCCGGTTGGGTATGGCCAATGAGAAACCACAACAGAAAATTAGAGGGAAGGATTGGTGCTATGGGCTGGATTCATATGTGGAAACCCTGCCCCCCAATCTCTCAGGAGGACCATAAGCAAAACAGGCCATGAGGGTAGGCCCTAATCCAATCTGACTGGTGTTGTTATAAGAAAAGGATGTTTGGACACACAGAGAGACACCAGGGGCACATTCCCATAAAGGAAGGAGCACACAGCAAGAAGTCTGCCATCTGCAAGCCAAAGAGAAAGGCCTTACCAGAAACCAACCCTACCCACACCTTGATCTCCACACGGCCTCCAGAACTGTGTGAAAATAAATTCCAATTGTTCAAGCCACCCAGTCAGTGGTGTTTTGTTATGGAAGCACCAGCATGCTGACACAGTCCCTTTATGAAACTCTTCTCAACTCCCTGGCTAGAGGATGCAGCTGGTTTCCCACTAGAACCCCAACTGAGTCAAATAGTAACCAAGATTTCTTTATTTCTTCCTGTGTCTTTGGCTCTTTGCCGATTTGGCCAAAGAGGGTATTTTGCAATTACCGCTTCATGGAAGGGACGGTGCAATAGAAACAGAAGAAAGAGGAGTCGTTTCTTTGCTTTTGGGATCTGGAGCCAGGCCAGGACTGGAGGTGTGTGGGTACCATGCCCTGGGTCTCCCCATCTCCATGCCCTGCTCCTCTGGGGCCTTGCCACTAGGTGTGGGATACTCCACCTGCCCTGCCCAGCTTGCCTCCTTCTTTCCCAATGGTCTGGCCCTGGGGATGCTGGTTGTGGGGGGGGGGTACAACACAATCCCAGTCTGTGGTAAGCTGGGGAATAGCCCCCAAAGACACCCACCTTCCGGTCCCTAGAACTGGAGAAAATGTTACCTTGGTTGGTAGAAAGGCCTTGACAGCTGTGATTGAGTCAAGGATCTCGAGGTGGAAGCTTATCCTGCATTATCAGATGGGCCTGGTGTAACCACAAGGGCCCTTGTCCCGGGGAGGCGGGGGAGCAGGAGAGAGAGGAAAGGGGATGTGAGCTTGGACGTGGAAGTTCAGAGTCAGAGGGAGAGCTTGTGGGTGCTGCGGTGCTGGCCTTGGAGATGGAGGAAGGGGCCACGAGCCCAGGAACACGGGCACCTCTAAAAGCTGGAAAAGGCAGGAAAACAGATTCTGCCCAAGAGCCTCCAGAAAGAATACAGCCCTGCCAACAGCTTGATTTGGGCTTAGGAAACCTGGTTTGGTCTTCTGACCTCCAGAACTGTAAGAGAATAAATGTGTATTGTTTTAAAAAAACAAAAACAAAAACAAAAGCTAGCCCACAGTGGGATAGAAATTATTTAGGGGAGAAGGCAGTCAACTCTGCCCCCTAAGTTGATGGAGATTTTCTGGACTTGAGGTGAGGAGCAGAAATGAGTGGGAGAACATTGGGCACCCCTGAAAAGGGAGAATTGGTGTCCTCTCTCCAGTCCACACACCTTCCCAGACATGGCTGTTCTGGTTCAGATAGAACTGGGCCCACACTGATTGGTCAGGACATGGGGCAGCCTGGGGGTGCCTCTGGCAGAACCCACTGACAGCCTGCACCAGGCCTCTCGCCAGGGGCTTTGGCCCAGAGATGGGGACACCTCAAGACCCGATTCTGATGCAGAAACTCTGAGGCAGAGGTAAAGCCCAAGGCAATGGCAAGAAGAAGCGACTGACTGGGTCAGAAGTTGACTTGTGGGGCGCCTGGGTGGCTCAGTCGGTTAAGCGGCTGCCTTCGGCTCAGGTCACGATCCCAGGGTCCTGGGATTGAGCCCTGTATCGGGCTCCCTGCTCTGCGGGAAGCCTGCTTCTCCTTCTCCCTCTGCCTGCCGCTCCCCCTGCTTGTGCTCTCTATCTCTCTCTCTTTGTCAAATAAAAAAAATCTTAAAAAAAAAAAAAAAAGCATCTGCCTTCAGCTCAGATCATGATCCCGGGGTCCTGGGATTGAGCCCCACATCGAGCTCCCTGCTCAGCGGGGAGCCTGCTTCTCCCTCTACCTGTCTGCTTGCCACTCCCCCTGCTTGTGCTCTCTCTCTGTCAAATAAATACAATCTTTAAAAAAAAAAAAAAAGAAGTTGACTTGTGTCTCCATCCCTCCCACCCCATACTCACATGTCAAACTCCCAGCCCCCAGCGTCTCAGAACATGACCTTATTTGGGAACAGAGGGCATTAATTAAGATGAGGTCATACCAGAGTAGGGTGGGCCCCAAATCCAATATGGCGGTGTCCTTCTAAAAGGGGGAAATTTGGACATAGACACGCACACGCGGAGAACGCTGTGCGAAGATAAGGGCAGAGATTGGGGTGATGATTCCTCAAGCCAAGAAATGCCAAGGACTGCCAGCAAAGCACCGGAAGCTGGGAGGGAGGCAGAGAGCGGGCTGTCCCTCGCAGCCTCTGAAGGAACAGGCCTTGCCCACACCTCGGTGATGGAGTCCTGGCTCCCGGAACTGAGAGCATGACTTTCCTGTTGTTTAGGCCGCCCGGTGTGAGGCACTTTGCTATACAGCGGCCCCAGGGGAGCAAATCCTGAGGTCCTTCCCAGATAGCCACTCCGAGGTCACCCACCCACTCCTTCATTTATTCCACAAATATCCACATCCACGTCTGGGCCTCCTGGGGCTTGCATTCTTGTGGGAGTGACAGACAATACAAGGAGCACAGAGGAAACTCGGGGCCAGGTAGTGAGCCCTCTGAAGGAAACTAGAGCTTGGGGAGGCCGCCGCCTCCGCTGGGTAGTCAGACAAGGGGGTGACACATGGCAGTGGCCCCCAGCCACTGAGGGCATGAGTCATGAACACGCCCACTGACCTGACAGGAAGGCCGAGCCAATGGTGACCTGGCCAATGGTGACCCCCAGTTTGGACTTTTGTCCCAAGAGCAATGTGGGGGCCACGGTCGGACCTGCATTTTGACGGGAATGCTATGGGCGTGAGGGAGAGCAGGCGGCCGGGCAGAGGGCCACCGTTGGAGGCTGTGTGTGTCGGGGATGCCCAGTGCTGCCCTAGCAAAGCACCACAGCCTGGGTGGCCCGAACACCGGAAATGGGTTACCTAGAGGCCTGAAAATCAGGGTCGAGGGGCCGTCCCTCCTGAAGGTTGTGAGGGAGAGTCTGTCCCAGGAGTCTCCCTGGTTTCTGTGGTCAGGGGGTCATCTGTGGTGTTCTGAGGCTTGTGGGTGCCTCGCCTGATCTCTGATCCCTTCTTCATGTGCTGTCCCGCCGTGTGCCTGTCTCTGTGTCCCAATTTCCTCTCTTTATAAAGACACACTCACTTTGGTTTATAGCCAATGAATGACCTCATCTTAATTCAGTTATCTGCAGAGAACTGATTTCCAAATGAGGTTACATTCACAGACACGGGGGCGTCAGGGTCTCAAGGCCTTTCGTGGTGACACAGTTCAATCCACGGAAGTGGTGGAGACGCAGAGAAGTGGAGACATTGGAGAGGTAATTAGGAGGTAAAAGTCACGTGGCAGTGAGTTGCACCAAGGCAGGGGGAGAGGGATGGGCCCAGAGTGAGGCTGGAGCCGGTGTTCTGGAGGGATCCATGGCTGGCTGGGAAATCACTAAACATCCAAAGGGCTGGGAGTTGTTCTGATCTTGCTACTGTTGCAGGCAAGCATGTTGAGGCAGGAGCGCCTTTGTGTGGGGGGGTGGGGGAGGCCATCCTCAACAGGTGCCGGACTGGAAGTGAGGAAGCAGCGGGAGGCGCCCCCATGGCAAACTGAATCCTGGAATCTTACAACAAATTTTCTTTTTAAGATTTTATTTATTTCTTTGACGGAGAGAGAGAGCAAGAGAGCACAAGCAGGGGTAGTGGCAGGCAGAGGGAGAGGGAGAAGCAGGCTCCCCGCTGAGCAGGGAGCCTGATGAGGGACTCAATCCTAGGACCCCGGGATCATGACCTGAGCCGAAGGCAGATGCTTAAGCGACTGAGCCACCCAGGCGCCCACAACGAATGTTTTTAAATCTTAAAATTAGAGACTCTTCCAACTGTGTGATCTTGGAATCCTAGTAACAAGTTGACATCGGCCAGAGTCTTTCTTAGTCCGAGCAATTTACATTTGTGACCTTGGTGAGCTCTCCCATTGTCTTCTAAGACGACCTCCCCATTTCCAGGAGGAGGAAACAGCACAGACGGAGTTGTCTCCAGCAGAAGTAGATTTGATCCCAGGTCTGCCCGACTCCAAGACCCTCGCCCATTAAGCCTTCCTCAAACTACTGCCAATATTAATACTTTTAACCACAATGATCATAACAATGACAAGAATGCTGTCATCATGGAACCTGCCGTGAGTCAGCACTGCCTGGGTGTTTGACCAACCTCGGGTCACTTAACGCACCCCCCACCACTTCACAGAGGAAGAAACTGAGGCTCAGCAGTGCTAAGCACCTTGTTCAAGGTCACCAGAAAGGAGGTGGCAGAGGTGTGGTCTGAATCCAAGCTGTGCCTGTCTCCAAAGTCCAGCTTAGGACCGTGGAGGCGGGGAGGCGCCTGGGGGGTTCAGTCGGTTGAGCATCCGACTCTTGGTTTCAGCTCAGGCTGTGATCTCATGGGCCATGAGATCGAGCCCCCAGTCGGGCTCCACGCTAAGTGGGGAGTCTGCTTGCAGATTCTCTCCTTCTGCCTCTGCCCCTCTCCCCACTCGCTCACCCACTCTAAAATCAATAAGTAAATCTTAAAAAAAAAAAAAAAAAGAACAGAACAGTGTAAGGGATCTGCTAGCCTACCCTGATACTACAAAATGAAGGAACCAAAGGCCAGAGAAGGAAAGGTCTCATGCAAGGTGCAAGCCCCCATTCAACACAAAAGCAACTCTCCCACGCACAACCAAAAATTCATTTACCCTCCTTCCCCAAATGACATCTAACCCCTATGGCAACATCTAATGAAGGAACTCTGAGCGAGGTGTGAGGTGCAGGCTACTGTGAGGTGTCAGTCGGATGTCCAAAACCTATAGCCGAGTGGCGACTGAAACCATGCTCCGTGCACCTGCAGTGGGTGGAACCTGTCTGTCAGCACCTCAGACGTCCCCCTTCTCTTTCTTCTGCCGATAAAGGCCTGTGTCCCACAAAAGAGCTTGGGAATGTTCATTTCCCCAGCAGTCCTTGTGGCTAGGGGTACCCATGTGTCAGAGTTTCGGTCAACAGGACATAAGGGGGATTCCTGCTATCGTGTTCCCAAAAAATGATTATTCCCCTTTCATAAAAAGAGAGTAGAACGTGAGTAAGTCCTCTTAAAGTGCAGGCTGCCCTCTGCTTGCTTTCTTTGGAGACAGCTGAGGGGCTCCTGGGTGGCTCAGTCCATTAAGCCTTCGGCTCAGGTCAAGATCCCAGAGTCCTGGGATTGAGCCCCGTATTGGGCTCCCTGCTCGGCGGCAAGTCTGCTTCTCCCTCTCCCTCCGTGATCCCTCTCGCCCCCACTGGAGACAGCTGGGTAAGGACTAACGGTCAACAAAGAGGACGATGGAGCAAACAAATGGAGTAAAACACAGGTTTTCTAACTTTGTTGAGTTATCGAATGCGTTCTGACACTGCTTACCTCCAGACTTCTCGCTTTGTAAGAGAATGAACTATCTTGATTGTTAAATCCACTGTTGGGCCAAGATTGCTGTATCACTGCCACAGTTCAAGGTCACTGAGAGCAGACACCACACACACCAGGCTCAAGTGATACAGCCTCGACGTACAGCAAGGGAGGAGATGGAGTGCACAAGACCCCCCACGATCCAGGTCCCCATGACGGGGAGATCCACCCCACAGCCAACACCGGTATGTACATTGCACACATCCCACTTCATGCTGCACTGGAAGGACCCAGACCCCTCCCCCGTGGGATCTGAAATTCAGAAAGTTAGGGACCCACCTGAGGGCCACTAACACACGCCCTTAAGTAGAACAAGGGAGCCTTAAATCAGAAACAGAGAGAGACGTTTGCTCACAAGGCGGTAGGTAAAGCCCAGCCTCACCGGTAGGTGAGGGCTCTGGGCCTCTTGGTAAGGAAGTGTTCCAGGCCCAAGGCATGTTCTTCTGCCGCTGAATGGGTGTTGAAAGACTGCCCACGGGAGACTGACTGCCTTTCGCAACGATTCTGCTACTTGCCGCTGGAAATTGGCATTCTCCCTCTTCCACTCCCCCTGCTTGTTCTCTCTCTCTCTCTCACTGTCAAATAAATAAATAAAATCCTAAAAAAAAAAATAAATAAATCCCAAAGTTGCCATGTACCAGCTGCGTGACTTTTAGGAAGTGACTTCTCACTGAGCTTCTTCTATCCCATGGGGGGGATCATTACTATATCAATCTCCTGGTGCTACTGTGAGAATTCGTGGTGTTATTATATACCCTACATATATGAGCCCTCAAAATATTAGCTCAATTATCTTAATATTTTCACATTGATAGGAGCTACTATCTGTTCACCAAGCCTTGTATTGAATGCTTCCCCTATAATATCACACTGAGTCCTCATGATATGATTGTGATAGGTGTGTTTTATACAGAGATACTCATTTTATAAAGGAGGAACCTGAAGGGCAGACTGGTAAGGTTAGGTGGGTTACAGGTGATGGAATAGGATTTCTAAAAGTTCCCATTGGGGAGGCTGGCACCATTTCATGGCTGGAGGACTGATCGGCGATAGGAATGGAGAAAGTTCTCACCCTGTTTGTAGCCTCTCTAGATTTCCTCAATCACTCAGGTAGGTAGCAGAATCTCCACAGGAAAAACAAGGAACACTGTGCCCAGAGGCAGATCCAGCCCCAGAAACAGGTGTCCAGAAACATATATACCAGAGACTTCATCAGGCACTTTACATCATTGTCTCAGAATCATCCTAACAACTCAGAAGTTGATACTATGATTCATTTTATAAATGAATAAAAGCTCAGAAATAGTCAATGTTCAGGATCTCAGCTAGGAAGCAGCAGAGCAGAATTCAAACTCAAGGCTTATAATCATCATCCCCACCCCAGCCCCGCTTCCTGGGAGACAGCGCCGCCTAGTGGTAACAAAATAAAAAGTAAAAGCTAACAGCATTAGCCAGGCACTGTTCTAAATGCTTAATTTAGATTTAATTTACATTAAATTGTTTAATGCCTCCTCTTAACCCCAATTATTAATTACCCTTGAAGGCAGGTAATTAATAATAATCTCCACCCCTCCCCACGTTTATTTTTCTTTTCTTTCTTTGAAAAAACTATTTTTATTGTGGAAGATTTCACGCATATACAAAGGTAGATATACAGTATATCCATCATCCCATTTCAGCAATGATCAACTCATGGTCCATCTCGTTCTCTCGACAATCCCCTCCCCCTACACCCCCTAAAATCAGGATTATTTTGAAAAAAAGCCCAGAGATTGTACCAACTGGCCTATAAAAATTTTTAGTTATGTACCCCTAGAAATATTCCCATTTTACTGTCAGGGAAACTGAGTCATCAAGAGGTTACATGACCTGACCAAGGTCTCTTTGATGTTGGGGTGCAGAGACTGGATCAAACCCCGGTGATCTAGGTGCAGAGACCCCAACTTGAACTATGGTGATGCCGCTGCAGTGTGCAAACAACAATAAAACTCTGCCCTTTCTTTTCAAAGCTGTTAAATTGCTTCTCAAATTGCCAAAATTAGAATACAAACAGTAGAGGGGTGCCAGGGTGGCTCAGTCGGTTAAGCGTCTGCCTTCAGCTCAGGTCATGATCTCAGGTCATGATCTCAGGGTCCTGGGATCGAGTCCTGCATCGGGCTCCCTGCTCAGCAGAGCCTGCTTCTCCCTCTACCCCACCCCCACTTGTGCTCTCTTGCTCTCTCATTCTCTCTCAAATAAATAAGTAAAATTTTAAAAAATAAAGAATACAAAGAGTAGAGATGAAAGTATTGTATCAATGTTAACTTTATTCAAATTGATAACTATGGTAGCTGTATCACAGAACCTCACTGTTCCTGGGAAATACACACTGAAGGATTTAGGGGTAAAGGGCCATGTTGTGTGTAACTGACCCTAAATATTCAGAAAAAGTACAAGATAGATGAGAGAGAGAGAGACAGGACAAATTAGGAAATGGGATAAGATGTGAACTCAAGGTGAATCTGGGTAAAGAGTACAATGAATGTTATTTGTATTCTATTTATTCTTTTCTTTTAAGATTGTATTTATTTCACAGAGAGAGACACAGCAAGAGAGGGAACACAAGCAGGGGGAGTGGGAGAGGGAGAAGCAGGCCTCCCGCTGAGCAGAGAGCCCGACGCGGGGCTCGATCCCAGGACCCTGGAATCATGACCTGAGCTGAAGGCAGACGCTTAACGACTGAGCCGCCCAGGCATCCCTGTATTCTATTTATTCTTGAAACTTTTCTGCATGCTTGAAATTACTTCCCCTCAAAAGTTTTAGAATTTAGAAGAAGAATGCTTACTATAAATAATACATGATTCTGTATGTGTGAAGTTTTCAAACAGGCAGAAGTACTCTAGATGACAGAGGTCAGAACAGTGGTTCCATTTGGTGGGTATCTGCTGGAGACAGGGCAGAGCACAGCTATCCAGGGTACCCCCAAAATTCTATTATGAATGTGTCTCATTAAGCTGTGTGCTTAATTAAAAGCTTTGCACTTGGGGCTCCTGGGTTTCTCAGTCAGTTAAGTGGCCAATTCTTGATTTTGGCTCAGGTCATGTTCTCAAGGTACTGGGGTCGAGCCCCACCTAGACAGTTGAGGGGCACCTGGGTGGCTCAGTCCATTAGGCGTCTGCCTTCAACTCAGGTCACGATCTCAGGGTCCTGGATTGAGCCCTGCGACGGGCTCAGTGCTCAGCGTAGAGTCTGCTTGGGATTCTCCCTCTCCCTCTGCCCCTCCCTCCGCCCGTGTTCATTCTCTCTCTAAAAAAAATAAAATCTTAAAAAAAAAAATTAGACCCTGAGAAGGGTCTTGTTGACTTTGAACTCTGAAAGTTAAGTGTAGGATTGTGTATTCAGAAACCCCTGATCCAAAGTTCTGCCCTTGTGTTGGAAACCACAGTTGCTTCCCAATATCAGAGTGCCTTAGATCCACCAGGCAAGGGGGGAGTGCTTCATTCTTCCCATCATAACTCCAAACAGCAAAACCTGCAATCATCTATGACTTAAAGGACAAGGTTTTCTGAGTAAGAAAGCAGTAGTCACTCAAGAAGGGAGTCGTTGTGACACTTCCGGTTGCAGGGTGACCTTGGGAGGAATACTGTTTCTTCCTAACATTGTAGCTAGCTTTATCCCGCGGTTACGCCAGCCTGCCGAATAGCCGGGCGTATTTTTACTCTCTTATTAGGAGCTAATTTTTACTTTCTCTATTGAAAATTCAAATATAATACTCTGTACTTTGCAGTGATAATGTGAAGATTTAGCAAGACATTGCCTCTCTGAGCCTCAGTTTCCTTCTGTGTAGGATGGGACTGACTCATGAGTGTAGTTCCCGTGGGATTTTGCGAGAACTAAAAGGGACCACCTTATTATCGTTACTATTTCTCCCTCCGTGTCTTGCCTTCTACCTCTCCAGCCTTTTCTGTCCCCGCATCACCGCCCCTCATCCCTCCACCTTTCCGCCTCAGCCCCACTTCTGGAGCCTACATTTGTGGGCTCACAGCGCCATCTGGTGGTCAGGAGGGTCTGATCCTTGTGGCAAGTGCAAGACGAGGTGCGGGTAAACGCGAGGGTGGGTGCTGGGCTGGAGGGGGTTATAGAGCGCTGGGACGTTCGTTACCTGTTACTGCTGGAAGAGCCATGGTCCGTTTGTGGGAGAGAGAAGGTGCCCCTGTGCACGCTGTGCTGAGTTTCGGTGGGTCTGAGCTCGGTGAACGCGTGGGTGCGTCCGTGTAAGGTAGTATGTGAAGGGCCCTTGAAAAGTCTGAGACATACCTGGAGGTTTCTGAGTATGAAAGACAAGGCGGGCGCAAGTCTCTCGGAGGGGGAGTATCAACGCTAGGTCTGGGCCCCAACTGGACATCTGTGTTGTTGGGACGTTGCGTGTAAATGTGAATATATGAGCGTACCGTATGGACGCAATACCTCCCTGAAAACAAAAAGAAATGCAAGACATCTTGAGTGGCTTTCATTAATGATATCATAATAATATTGATGCTGTTAGCAATGTCCACAATAGCCAAACTGTGGAAAGAGCCAAGATGTCCATCGACAGATGAATGGATAAAGAAGATGTGGTATATATACACAATGGAATATTATGCAGCCATAAAAAGGAATGAGATCTTGCCATTTGCAACGACATGGATGGAGCTGGAGGGTGTTATGCTGAGTGAAATAAGTCAATCAGAGAAAGACATGTATCATATGACCTCGCTGATATGAGGAATTTTTAACCTCGGGAAACAAACTGAGGGTTGCTGGAGTGGTGGGGGGTGGGACGGATGGGGTGGCTGGGTGACAGACATTGAGGAGGGTATGTGCTCTGGTGAGCGCTGTGAATTGTGCAAGACTGTTGAATCACAGACCTGTACTTCTGAAACAAATAATGCAACATATGTTAAGAAAAAAAAAGAAGAAGATAGCAGGAGGGGAAGAATGAAGGGGAGTAAGTCGGAGGGGGAGACGAACCATGAGAGACGATGGACTCTGAAAAACAAACTGAGGTTTCTAGAGGGGAGGGGGTTGGGGGATGGGTTAGCCTGGTGATGGGTATTAAAGAGGGCACGTTCTGCGTGGAGCACTGGGTGTTATGCACAAACAATGAATCATGGAACACTACATCAAAAACTAATGATGTATGGTGATTAACATAATAATAAAAAATTTTAAAAAATATGCTGTTCTTCTGAAACCATTAGTTAGATACAAATATACACTATGGATATATAATATTAGCATAGGTATATATAGATGGTATTGACACAGATAGACATATATAGTATAAAGGTGACATAGAATATAGATAAAAGGATAAATTATGTAGATGGAGATGACATAGAGGTAGACAATCTAAATAGAGGTGGTATAAATATGGTACAGACATATGATATTGATGCATAAATAGGTACAGGGGATACTAAGAACATAAAGCAGGTAATTGCGTTAATCCCATTAAGAACCAAGATCTTCCACTTCAGAGAAAGGGGGTCCTGAAAAAGCCAGAGAAATGTTTGATTCTTCTATTGCTTTATCAACTTTCAAATAATCAGTTGGTTCCTTAGCATCCTTCAAAGGTGACCCGGGAGGTTATTTTGAGTATCATGATGCTAATTCCCTGATATGCTTGATCAGAGTGAGAGTTTTACGGTTGTATCAGAATCTAGGGAGGAAATACAAACAAGTGCTTAGCAAAGTAAGCAAAGGAAAGATAAGGCGGTTATTAACTCCAGGAAAAACCAGCCTGTAGGAGAAGGAAAATGTAGATAGAGGTCACTATCTGTGGACTCTATTACACAGTTATGATAATGTAAACACTGAATATTGATTTAACTAGAGATGGAGATAAATTCAACTGAGGGACCATGGGGAGGGGAAGGAGTGCTTGCAAAGGCACCCCAGGATTTGGTCCTGGAAGGAATTCTGTAGAAGACTGAAGTCCCTGAACCTGCTTTGTCCTGGTGTAGAGGGCTGGAAATACCCACCACCCCCATAGATGCCCACACCCTCATCCCCAAATGTTCTCCCTTACATGGTGAAAGAGACTTTGCAGGTGTGATTAAATTAAGGATCTTGAGATGGGGAGATTATTCTGGATCATCCTGGTGACCCAATATAATCACAAGGGTCCTTATTACGAGGGTGGCAGGAGGGTCGGAGTTGGAGGGGAGTGATGCAGCTAGCAGCCAAGAAATGAGAGCAGCCTCCAGATACTAGAAGAGGCTGGGCCTTTGCCTAGGCTCTCCCCATTCCCTTGTCCTTGGATGGAGGGTCCAATGAAGATCTAGGGTTCAGATTCATTCTGAGGCCTCAATCAGCAGTTAGTTTGTCCTTGGGGTCAGGACTCTGCTGACTTTTACCCTCTTGGAATGTCCAACAATGGTGAGATCATCCAGCCCCTGCTCGTTTAGTCCCTGAAAGAGAAGCCAAGCTGCTGTAGCATCTGGCTTGGGCTTCCCTGAAATCACCTCAGCCATGCCCTTGCCTCCTGGAGGAATTTCCCAAGAGATTAAGGAACTCGTTCAGCTACTGGCATTAAGTGTTTATCTTCAAAAGAAACTGTGCCAAAGTCCTTGGTATCAGAATGCCAACAGGGAAAGGCTCCCAACCATGCCTCCAGCTCCCACCCCCCCCCCAAATCCTTGTACCTGTTATACCTGAGTGGATGACATTGTGCGAGCCACTCCCTGACTCTGGTCCCAGGCTCTCCTTTGCAAAACAAAGGTGATGGGTAGGAGGGCCTCTAGTGAGGTTCCAAGGTTAAAATCCTACAGTTCTGAGAACCTAGAGTGCCCAGGCAGTGTAGCGCAGGCCTTGGATTCAGACTAGAGCTCAAGCCTTAACGCCTGCCAGTTACTGGTTGGGTGCTCTTGGGAAAGTGACTGCACACTCCTGATTATCAGTTTCATCTGTAAAATGGGGATTAAACAAGGCAATGCCTCTGGAGTGCGTGACACAGAACCTGGCACCACGCCCTCTCCATATGCCATTGCTGTTGTTTGTAATGGTTAGTTATAACTAGGTCTGTGCTGGTGGTGCCCAGCAACGTAGGGCCAAGCATCCATCAGCACACATAGTCCTGGACACTCTAGGTTGTAATAAATTAAGCGTGGCCAATTCCTTTATTAACCAAGGGCATAAGAGATCAGAGTGTAACAACAGAAAACACAGACTGCTCTTCAAGGTGGAGACTGGTCCTTAATCTAGAATACATACACACCTGCAAGGGTTCGTGAAGATTTTCCACCGGATAAGCAGACACAGGGACAAATGAAAGGAAATTCATCCCCAGATCCTCATTTTCCCAATGGACAATTCCCTAAACAAATCTGCCTGAGAAAGTCCCTGGTTGTGTAGGACTTAGCCAGCCTATTTCCTATTTCCGTCCTTCACCCACCTTCTTAAAATACAAACAAACAAACAAGCAAACAAAACAAAACAAAACAAAAAACCTGACTTTCCTCCCATCCTCGATTCATGCTCTCGGGGCAGAAAATCCTCTGTGACCAAAGAAAGATTTAGAACGCTGACACTGGTGTTGAGAAAGGGAGGAACTCTAATGACTGGATAATGAATCCTTGCGCAAGTCTTTGCTTTTCAGGTTTTTGCTTCCAACATTTTTCATTCAACAAATTTGGGGGAGGGCTGGACAAACTGTCAGCTGAGAAATCATTATACTATGTTTTGGAGATAGATCAGAATTGATGCCTGGCATACAACTTAAGAGTTCAAAGAATTAAGGGACACCACTATACTGATACATGTTGGATTCCCACCTAATTTAATGGTGTGAACACATTTTCTCCATGCTTGCTTAAAAAGAGAGAGAAAGGGGACATACTCATTTTTCCCTGGGTATCTCCTATGTATACATAAGATATACGTGTTAATAAACTTCTGTTTGTTTTTCTTCTGTTTAAGAAAAAGTGACGGAGAAAGGAATGAATTTTTTTTAAATATTTATTTATTTGACACAGAGAGAGCACAAACAGGGGGAGTGGCAGGCAGAGGGAGAAGCAGACTCCCCGCTGAGCAGGGAGCCCGATGCGGGACTCGATCCCAGGACCCTGGGATCATGACCCGAGCCGAAGGCAGACGCTTAACCGACTGAGCCACCCAGGCACCCGGAATGAATTTTTTTTAAAACAAAAACAAACATAAGAAAGAATACCAGACCAATCTCAAGCCAAAAAAATTTTTTTAAAGATTTATTTATTTATTCATGAGAGACAGAGAGAGAGAGAGAGAGAAGCAGAGGGAGAAGCAGGCTCCCCGCCGAGCAGGGAGCCCAATGCGGGACTCGATTCCAGGACCCCGGGATCATGACCTGAGCCGAAGGCAGACACTTAACCATCTGAGCCACCCAGGCGCCCCTTAAGCCAAAAATTTTTGAAAAATAAACTAAGTAGACAAATACCTGATAAAATAATAATAACAAGGGGTGCCTGGGTGGTACAGTCGTTAAGCAGCCAACTCTTGGTTTCAGCTCAGGTCACGATCTCGTTTAGTCCCACATCGAGCTCCACGCTCAGCTCGGAGTCTGCTTAAGACTCTTGCTCCTTCTCCCCCTCCCCCATAAATAAATAATTTTTTAAATAATAACAATAATAGAACTTGCCAAAACTGACATAAGAAGAAATAATAAACATGAATAGTCCTACAATGATTAAAGAAATTGAATCTATAATTAAACACTTTCCCCCTAATGTCTCTGAGAGCCTCATTAGTCAATTTTACTGAACAGGTAAGGAAGAAATAATGCCAACCTTATACAAAGTCTTTCAGGGAATAGAAAAAGAGCAGCTTGGGGCACCTGGGTGGTTCAGTCAGTTAAGCAGCTGCCTTCGGCTCAGGTCATTATCTCTGGGTCCTGAGGTCAAGCCTCTGGTTGGGCTCCCTGCTCAGCAGGGAGTCTGCTTCTCCCTCTCCCCTTGCTCCTTCTCTCTCTCTTGCTCACTCTCTCAGACATATAAATATATATATATATATATATACACACATATATATACATATATATATTTATACATATATATTTTAAAAAAGAAATACAAGTTCAAAGAGAGAAAAGAACATGCAAAACTAAAGAAAAAATTGCTATGTCTTTTTGTAAATGGTTAATAGTAGATCTCAGTTCTCAAAGACTCCACTGGCTATATTTTAAAAAATGGCATACCTTTTATTTTTTAAATGTCAATATTTACAAAACACCAATGGTAACAATTTAAACTGATGGGAAAAAGTTTTCCATCTACTTGAAAGTGTGAAGATATAAAATTCTAAAAAGAATTTTTATGTACTACATAAGCAAAATAGTGAGACTACTGCTTTTCAGGTATCTGAAAAGGAACTCGGGCAAAATTGTGGCACCAAATTCAGGGATTCACAGAGCAGGATCCCCAAAGCTATGCTTTTGAGCATTAGTCAACTCTGGTTACAAAACTTAGAGTATTGATAAAAACGTCCTCAAAAACAGTAAGTGAAGGTAGAAGCATCTCCAGGGATCCCCAAGGCTGGCACAAAGTCCTAAAAAGATAAATTTGAATGCAAAATAAATATTAGCCACACATCATTTTTGAAAAATATTACAAAATACAAATTCTGAAGGGGAGTCGGTTGAGAACCTGTGCTTCCACTCGCTGCTGGTGGCAGGTGGACTTCTTCTCATCCTGGGCCCTCATCCTCAGTTCCTTGATCCCCCTTCCTCCTCTGACCCACCTCCAAAAGCTGGGATTCCTGGGGGCTGGAAGCCATGGTCTCTCTCTCTGTCTCTCTCTCCTGGTGAGTCCAGCCATTCCTAGGCTTTGAATGCCACCTCTGTCCACTCAGTGTGGGGCATCCCGATGCAGTTAGTGAAAGAATACACCCCAGGCAGAACAAAGGGGAGAGAAGTTATTGAATATACTGCAAGGGAGCAGCGGGTAGGACAGAAAAAGAGACTGTGTGCCACGTGGCGGTGGTGAGGGGCTATAGTTATAGGGCCGAATGGAGGAGTATGGGAATGTATGGAATTTTCCCTTTTTCTGGTAATCTTAGGAACTGTGCCTGGTTTTAAGTAGCCCCTTGGTCGGTTAGGGCCTATGGCTTAATGAGCTTGTTGGCACTAGCTCAGTAGTCACTGTGTGGGCCCTTTTGCCTTGCTAAAATTTCCATTGCTCAAGCCTATTGCCTAAAAGCAGCCTCTTCACTAAGGACCCCCAAACCTATGTCTGCTTACCAGATCTAGCATCATCTGGCCCCTGCCTGTTCCCTTACCACTCCAGCCACAAAGGCCTTGTTGGGCCTCCAGGCTACCCCTTCAGGTCTCAGGACAGAATGTTTCCCCACCAAGGATGTTCACTCCCTGTTTCTGCCCAAGCCCTGCCCTCCCCGGAGGTGAAAAACCAACTGCCCTGCCTGCTCCCCAACACACTGTGCTGGAATCACCAATGACAACCCTGAGTTCCTCTAATCCCCTGCGCCACCCTCTGAGCCTCCCAACAGGCTGTTCCCTCTACAGGGAACACTCTTGCCCATGATCTTCCTCTACCCATTCTTTGGATTCACATATGCCCTAATTCTGGGAAGCCCTCCCTGACACCACCCCCTTCCCAGGCTAGCAGGCACTTACTCTGGGTTCCCACAGTCCCCTGTACTCCCCAATCCCAGTCCTGATCACACTGGGCAGTAAATGGTGACTGAACTGTCCTCCCACTGAACTACATGAAGGCAGGGCTGCCTCTGTCCCCACTGTGACCCCACCATCACCCAGCCAGGCCTGGACACAGAGCTGGCTGGCATCCGCTCTGGATGTAACGACCTGAGGCCTGGGGTCTCCAGGGCCTCCAGCATCCAGCACAGGCAGAGGGGCCTTCTGCATCCTCACTTTCTCATTGCCTCCACTTATTCTGGAAGCTAGAGCAAGTTGAAATAAAACAGGGGATTGCATGGAGATGGAATTTACTGCAGATTTGGAGACACGGGTGCACATAGGGGAATGTGACTTCCCCAAAGTAACACCAGGAGCCAGTAACCCCATGAGCCTGGGCCCCACCCTTTGTCATCTCTCCAATGGTGGGTCTCACTTTGTGGGAAGATAGAAAGCAATGGAACCAGTCCAGGCTGGTTCTTGCAGGTGAACTGAGAACATCAGTGACTTTAGGAACTCCTCGCAACTGGGGTAGGAACAAGGAGCGAGGAGCTGAAGGGATAAAGGGACTTCTTGGGGCACCTGGGTGGCTCAGTCAGTTAAGCGTCTGCCTTCAGCTCAGGTCATGGTCCCAGGGTCCTGTGATCAAGCCCCACATCGGGCTCCCTGCTCAGCGGGGAGTCTGCCTCTCCTTCTCCATCTGCCTCTCCCCCAGCTTATGCTCTGTCTCACAAAAATAAGTAAATAAAATCTTTTAAAAAGGGGGGGACTTCTTTTTCTGTAGTCTTGGAAATTTTTATGAGCCCATAATCCTCTACTACGTGTATAATTGACTACGAAAAATTATAGGAGATAAAGGCACTGCGTTCGGACTGGCTGTCCTACGGGTTGGGCACCACGCCCGGCTCATAGCAAACACCCAGAGCAAGATAGCAGCAAAGTGTAGCACCCTGCTGGTTGTCTGCCAGGGTTGGTCATTAATCAGGTGATGCCCTTCATCCTCTGAGGGAGGCACTAATACACCTTTCCCATCCTACTGAGAACTGGAACAGAGGGAGGTCAAGTCGCCCGCCCAAGGTCATACAGCTCGAGGCCAGCGCGGGATTCGAACCCACGTAGCTCCTGGCCACACAGGGCAGGTGAAGAGGAGGACAGGGAGCGGTCAGTTCCCCTCGCCTCCAACCCACAGCAGTGACCTGTCCGGCAGAGGGCGCCCCCTGGTGGAGCGGCGGAGGGAGGACGCGAACAGATGGGGGTGCAGCCGTTTGGGGTCCCACCAGGATATGGAAAGGGTGGGCGTCAGAGCGGGGCTCACTCATTCATTTCTTCATCACCACACAGATAGACTGGTCTGTACCGGGCCGATTGGGAGTAAGGGTGGAGCGAAACAGTCCTCTCAAACCCAGAGAGGGGACATGGAGGGAAGGGCAGGAGTCGAGAAACAACCCAGAATAGTAGGTGCTTAAGAGCTGGGTGACCTGGAGCAGGTAACAGAACTTTCTTCTGCCTCCATTTCCTCGTCTGGGGTCGGGAATATTTTAGCACCTGCCTCAAAGCAGTAACCTGAGGATAACAGGATTCGTGCCTTTTGTTGGAGGCGCTCCAAGGGGATTCCTTAACCCAGCCAGGGGCTGGGAAGAGTGAGGGCTCGGGACTTTAAAGCCTGCCCAGTCCCCACTCTCACGGGCTTACCAAAAAGTTGTGTGGTGTGTGCAGGATTCAGGGCAGACTAGCACCATTGTGGCATTTGACCATATGCCTCCTACATCCTTGGGAGGCAGGTGCAGTTAGGAGCCCATGTACCAGCAGGGAAAACTGAGAGGTTTAACTTGGCAGAAACCACACAGAGACATGGCAGGGGCAGGGCAGAGTTGCATTCAGCTGACTCCTGTTCCCAGAAGTTCCCTTCAAAACTCCCTGCCCTCCTCCCACACACACCACCTCCCCGAGCATTTCCTGTTCCTTTTTTTTTTTTTTTTCTGAGTAAAGCTCTATGCCCTACTTGGGGCTTGAACTCAGGACCAGATCAAAAGTCTCATACTCTACCAACTGAGCCAGACAGGAATGCAAAACCTCTAAGCTCACTCCCTTGCTGCCCTGGCTCCAACCAATCAATTCTTAAGCTGCCCTCCACCCTTCTTCCACTCCCCTGCCTCCACCAACCGGCTGAGCCACATATTGTTTCCTCCCCCAAGACACTTCTTGCCCTATGAGAATTCCAAAGCCAGCTGCTGAAACTGGGATATTTTCATCTCACTTAATGTGTCTTCCCGGTCAGGTGCCATGGCAGGCAGGGCGCCTAGGGGTGAGGAAGATGCCCTGTTCCCACCCTTGTCCAGCTCTGGGCTCGGGGGTACATCCAGTGTCAGGCACATGATCACAGATGTGCAGTTTTAAGGCCCCCAGCTTCAAGTGGAGAGTGGAAAGAAAGAAAGAAGAAGGAAGGAGAGCCTGGGGAGCCTGGAGCTCTGGGAGGGGGCTGGGGTGGACTTAAGCTGTAGGCTTAAGGAACCAGACCCCCACGACTGGACATTTGAAATGAGGAAGTTCTCAGGGTGCCTGGCTGGCTCAGTTGGTAGAGCATGTGACTCTGGATCTCAAGGTTGTGAGTTCGAGCCCCACACTGGGTGTAGAGATTACTTAAAAAAATAAATAAGATAAAACGAGGAACTTCTCAACTAAGTGAAAGATGCAGTGCTGTCTGTAAGAGGGAAAACTGAAATACCCCAGAAATTAATCCAAGGGGGAAATGGATGGAGGCTTTGCATCAAAGCCATTCCCTGAAATATCTCCCAGGAGTTAAAACAAATGAACCAGAGCCGCATGTATGGGTATGAACAAATCTCAAAAAGTGAAGAAGAAAGGCCAGTTTTTAAACCTGCAAAGGAGGGCGCCTGGGTGGCTCAGTTGGTTAAGCGACTGCCTTAGGCTCAGGTCATGATCCTGGAGTCCTGGGATCGAGTCCCACATCGGGCTCCCGGCTCAGCAGGGAGTCTGCTTCTCCCTCTGTCCCTTCCCCATCTCATGCTCTCTCTCTCTATCTCATTCTCTCTCTCAAAGAAATAAATAAAATCTATTAAAAAAAAGAATTTAAAAAATAAACCTGCAAAGGAATGCTTTCCCAAATATGGTATGTGGCTGCACAGATATGTAGTAAAAGATAAAAACTAAAAAGGTATCTCAGGCATAGAGGTATTTACTATAAGAGAACGGTGTCCTGGGGGAGGGAGGGAGGGAGGAATATGACATCCGGCAGGGGGTACGAGAGACTCCAACTCACCTGGGATTATTTTATTTCTCTAAATAAATAAATGGTTAAAATGTCAGGATATAATAAAAGTGGGTGTGCACACATGGTTTAGCATTGTTGCATTCAGCTGACAATTCCTCTAAACCTGTCCTGTCTTTGTGTTTGAAATAATTTTTTTATTTTTAAAAAGATCTCATTTATTCCTTTGTCGGGGGAGAGAGAGAGAGAGAGAGAGAGAGCACAAGCAGGGGGAGCGGCAGGCAGATGTCTCAGCAGGGAGCCCGATGTGGGGCTCCATCCCGGAACCCTGGGACCATGACCTGAGCCAAAGGCAGATGCTTAACCGACTGAGCCACCCAGGTGTCCCTTGAAATAGTTATTTTTAAAACAGAAGAAAGGCTGGCGGGTATGGAACCCACTGATAAATGGATACAGACAAGGAGAGGGAGCAAGGATCATCACGAAGACCTGCAATTTTATTTTGCTCATCCTTTGGCTGCCTTCCTGATGCGAATTTGTGGGAGCAGTGCCTTATTTTTTTTTACCATCAACACCATCCTATCTCCCCAGCACCCTCCCGCTCCCCACAGGTTATGGCACGTAGAAGGTATGCAAAAACAGGGGGTGGGGTGCTGTGGAGGAGGAATAGGATCTGGGGACAGCAGTAGAAGAGTTGTGAAAAAGAAAACCACAATGGGGCACCTGGCTGGCTCAGTTGGTAGAGCATGTGACTCTTGATCTCCAGGGTCCTGAGTTCAAGCCCCAGGTTGGGCATAGAACTTACTTAAAAAACAAACAAAACAAACAAACAAAAAAAACCCCAAAACAAAAAACCACACACACAAAGGCTCCAAATGGTGTCATTTAGACCAAGTTCCTAAACCAGGGCTTGATACTTAACCTAACTGCAGTTTCAACCTCCCCCCAAAATGTAGATTTACCCTGTCCGTCAGGAATTTTTCAATGAGCGCCATGAGTCAGCCACTTGGGCCCTCGCCAGTCCCCAAAGAAAGATGAGGTAATCAGCACGATAAGACTCTTGCTTTTCCCAAACAATGTAACGATGCTAATAACTTTCTTGCCCCACCCTCCTGTAAAAACCTTCCATCTTGTACATTTCCTTGGAGCGCCCCTGTATTTGCTAGATGGGATGCTGCCCGATTGACGAATCATTTAATAAGGCCAATTAGAGCTTTCAAATTTACTCAGCTGAATTTCTGTTCCTTAACAGATTAACGGATATTGCTGCTTTGCTTCCTGCGACTGTCCATTCCCTGATGCTACTCACAGCCAAGGATGCTCTTAGAATCTAGGGAAGCATGAGGGCAGGGGTGCCAGGAAGGAAGCAAGACTCATCTTTAACTTCTCCTTTTGCCCAGTTCTTCGTGCTGGGTGGGGTGGCTTTGAGGGAGGGAAGGGCCGGGAGGAGAGAAAGTCAAGGGGGAAGGCACATGGGCCAAACACCATGCAGGTAATGGCTTATCCCCGCACAAGTCAAGTTCTAGAACCATAAGGCTTGGAGGATCCCAAGCAAAATAAACACAGACACACACACACCCAGCAATTTCCAGAACCCACCCATCACTCAGCCTGCTGGATCCCTGGGGATGGCAGCCTGTAGAGTGATCTAAGAAAATGCATGGTAGGAGCTAAATTTAAAGAGGGTCATGCTTCAGCCTCACCCAGCCCAGATCAGAGGGTGTCTGATGAGAAGTAGCTGGTAGGGGAGAAGGGTCAGTTGTCGGCCGCCCAGGGTAAAGAGAGACTGGGATCAGCCAGAGATGATTCTGTTACTGTGAAATCTATATTGGGAACCAGACTTCTTTGGTCTTTAGACTCAAGAATTTGGAGACCTTGATTGCTCTTTACACGAATTTGAGAGACTAACAAATTGTATTCATTCATGTAACAAAATATTTATTGGACATCTACTGTGTGTCAGACACTGGGAATATATCTGTGAACCAGACAGAAGTCCCTGACCTTCCTGGAGAGAACATTCGGGCGGGGGCAGGCAGAATAAAAATGCAAACGCATATATAACATGCTTTCAGGTAGTGATAGAGACTATTAAGAAAATTTTTACGTATTTAACAAACACATTGAAAGCTTCCTATATGCCAGGCACCATGGTAAGTGCTTTAAAAACTTGTTTAATATTTATTAAATGCCTTATTTAATGAATTAAAGTAGGATCTGGAATTGGGAGAGCTAATTCCGTTTGTGTGGTCTGGGAAAGTGTCTTCTAGAGGGAACTGGCCTTGAGCTGGGAACAGAAAATGAGCCAACCTCAATCTCCAGGCCAAACATTTCAGTCTGAGAGCTAGTGCAAAGGCCCTGAGGCTGGCTTTGGTGTTCAAGAAACTGAAAGGCGGCCAGTGTGAGTGGAGTTTCATGAGCAGAGAACAGAGTGGGCCAAGGTGATGTCAAACTTAGCAGCCAGTGGACAGATTCTGAAGGGCGATGGCAGCCACCATTTGGGGCTTGAAGTTTATTACCAGGGTAGTGGTTAAGCCTTGTCTTGGAACCTTTAGAATCTTGGGGACTTGGAAGTTTTCTTATCTACAGGATCTTGTGTAAAAATGAATAAAGGGCAACCTCACTAAAATGGGAGTCAGGAGGTTGGACAGGGAGAGCTCTCACGCCCTACCACTCAAAGTCAATTACAAATCCAACAGGAAAAGAAGAACCTTGCCCATGGATACTATGGAGGGAGAAAGGAAGGCTTGGCTCCTCCCCACCTCAGTAGCCCAGCCAATGACAGACAGTCACAACCAGCCAATGAGAAGCCACTCTACTTCCAACTCCCAGTGTGCTCCAATGGACTTTTTGTTTAAACAGCCTTTCCGACGCCCCCACCCCTTCCTCTATAAAAAATACCTCCAGCTATGTTCCCTGGATTTGCCTATCTGTGTTTTTGCCATAGCCTGCTTTCCCTGTATTGCAATTCTCTGCTGTCCCCAAAGAAACCCATATTTTGCTAGTAAAATACTTGGCAGTTTTATTTTTAAGGTTGACGTTTGTAATCTAAGTCATCTTATAACATTAGACTCCTAGAACCTTGGCAATCTTCTAATTTCTCTCCTCGGCCAGAGCTGCGTCCCTCAAAACGTAGCCACCGCGTTCCCTGAGGTCTCCTCTGGTCTTGATTCTAGCCTCTTGCATCCAAGGGGTGTGCCCTGAAACCGGGGAAGAGGAGGTGGGGAGGCTGGCCTACACTTTGTTGCTACAGAGTAGGTGCCAGTTCTCATTTCCTCCTTTGCCTTGTTCTGGAGAGTTCCGGGAGGTCCCCAAACCAACCTCTACCCTTTCTGTCCACTGGGGCTTTAGTCCTGGGACAGCCAACCAGCATCTCAAACTTAATGAAACCAAATGAGAATTCCTGATTCCCTGACCTCCCGCAAAACCTGCTCCATCAGCTTCTCACGGGTTCCTTAATCTCCTTTCTAGCCTCTAGAAGAGGCATCACCATCTTTCTACTTGCCCAGGGCAACAAATCTAGGAGTAGGAGTAAAAAAATTTGTTTCACTAGAAAACATCCTCCTGGGTTATCAGATTCTGGTCTTGTTTCCTGTCTCATGCAGGAGTCTCTTCTCTCCCCTGTAATAGCCTTCTAGCAGAAAATCTCTCCTTACCTGACACCAGAACTGTTTGTATTTGACAGGTTGACCTTGATTCCTTCCTTTGCTGTCAAGCCCAATTTGACAGCAAATCCTGCAGGCTCTACCTCCATAGACATCCCAAATTTATCCATTTCTTTCCCTCTCCCCACTGCCGCCTACCTGGCTCCAAGCCACGGGTATCACTTGCCTGGACCTTGCTTACCCTAGGTTCTTGGCTTTTTCTTCACTTGCTCCCCGGTCCACCTGCTGTCCCAGTCATCCACAATTCATTCACCAGAGGGTAGCCAAAAAGATCTCTTTCAATGCGAAGGGAAGGAATGCCTGGGTGGCTCAGTCGGTTAAGCGTCTGCCTTCCGCTCAGTTCATGATCTCAGAGTCCTGGAATCAAGTCCCGCATCGGGTTCCTTGCTCAGTGGGGAGCCTACTTCCCCCTGCTTGTGCTCTCTCTCTCTCGCTTGTTCTCTCTCTCTGACAAATAAATTTAAAAAATCTTTAAAAAAATAAATTCAAAGAAAAAACTAATCTGGGAGGGGGCAGGCATTGATCGGTGCTGGGGGCGAGTAGGGGGGTTTGACTGAGAAGGGGTATGGGGAGATTTCTGGAAAGACGGTAACTGTATCCTAATAGGAGTTGGGGTCACATAGACGTAGGCAGTTGTTGAAATGCATCTTGGGGCACCTGGGTGGCTCAGTCGTTAAGTGTCTTCGGCTCAGGTCATGATCCCAGAGTCCTGGAATCGAGCCCCACATCTGGCTCCCTGCTCAGTGGGAAGCCTGCTTCTCCCTCTCCAACTCCCCTTGCTTGTGTTCCCTCTCTCGCTGTGTCTCTCTCTGTCAAATAAATAAATAAAATCTTTTAAAAAATGCAGCTTAAACGCACTTAAGGGCGCCTGGGTGGCTCAGTTGGTTAAGCGACTGCCTTCGGCTCAGGTCATGATCCTGGAGTCCCAGGATCGAGTCCCACATCGGGCTCCCTGCTCAGCGGGGAGTCTGCTTCTCCCTCTGACCCTCTTCCCTCTCGTCTCTCTATCTCTCATTCTCTCTCTCTCAAAAAAATAAATAAAATCTTTAAAAAAAAAAAAAAACGCACTTAAGATTTGTGCATTTCACCGTATGTAAATTTACCTGGGGTGGGGGGAAATGCCCTGTAAACAAATACTGAACTCTAGCAAATGATGCATGCTGTTGTGCTTGAGAGTGAAGTGTCCTGGCGTCTGCAACTGTCTAAAATGCATCCAAATAATAATAATAATAATAAGGATGGATGCAGCAAGATGAATAGGTAAGCATCACAGCAAGGATAGTAACATGTTATTGGTGGAATCTAGGTGGTGAATATACAGGTGTCTACTGCATGTTTGAAAGTTTTCATAATAAAATGTTTAATGAAAGTAGAAAGGAAACTAAGTAACTATTCTGCTGAAAACTCCCACACCTGCTTCCTTTTGCAGGAGAAATACAATGCTGATTGTTTTCCAGGTCCCTGCTGACTTCATCTCCTACATTCAGTCTTCGATGCAACAAATATTTACTGAGCACCTACTGTGTGCGCAGCACTGCTCTAGACACTGGGGCTAGAGCTTTGTACCAAACAGCATGGACCTGACATTGTAACTGTCTTCCTCAACAGAGTTCATTGCCCTGGCAAACCTTTGAACAATTTGAGATTATCTTAATTTATGACTTCATTTGCATGTCAATACGAGCTCAGGGAAGGCAGGGCCCACCTCTCTTACTCAAACCTGTATCTCCAGGTCTAGACAATCTTGTTTATAGTTGGACCTCCATAAAGGCTAGTTGAAAGACTATTAGCTAACATTTACTTGATAACTCGTTATCTACGCACCTGGCCCTGTTTGAAGTTGTTTGCACATGAACCCATTAATCCTGAAAACTAACCCCATTTTACAAGAGTTAACAGAGGCACCCAGAAGCTGGGCCGTGAACTCAAGCAGTCTGGCTTCAGACATCATGTTCCCAACCACTACAGGAAACTGCTAAGTGAAGGAATGATTCAATCATTCGGCATGGCCCGAGTTCAAATCCCAGCTCTGCTGCTCATTAGCCGCGTGGCCCGGAGCCAACCGATTTATCTCCCTGAACCTCAGATTCCTTCTTGTTAAAGGTCAAGTCCTTCTCCTAGTTCATGGCGAGGATGAAGGATGCTGGAGGAAATTGGCTCAAAGACGCGCACACGCCGAACTCACACCCCGACAGCCGCGAGCAGGGAGGTGGGAGCTGGGGAGGGCGGCGCCGGGTCACCGCTCCAGGCACGGGGTGTGGCCTCCTGGAGGCAGTCTCCGGCTTCCAGGTTCCTCCAGTGTGCTCACGCCCTACCTGGGGCCCCAGGCGCTGTCTCCGCCCCCCGAACCTGGGTGATCCGGTAGACAGCCGAGCGACAGCAGGTCCCCAGGCAGGTGGCCGTGGTGGTCTGCGGGAAAGAAATCCGGCGGCGGGGAAAGAATCCTGCCTGTAGGTAGCGGGAGGGGCTGGAGGCCCCGCCCCCCTCCCCTCCGCCAGATTTCGTCCAGAAGTAGCCGCCGGGCTCCCGGCCCCGACCCGCCCAGCCGCGTGGAGCGTCTGGGAACCGCGCGGAGGAGCCGACCCGCGGCGATGGAGGCGGCCGGGACCTGGACGGGGCCGCTGGTGCTGCGGCTGTTCTTGGTGCTGAAGCTGGCGCTGCCCCGGACCCGAGGCCACCTGCCCCCGGGCCCACGCCGCTGCCGCTGCTGGGGAACCTCCTGCAGCTCCGGCCCGGGGCGCTGTACTCGGGGCTCTTGCGGGTGAGGGCCCGCGGGGACGCCCTGTGCTGGGGGGGGGCAGGGCCAGGGTGGGCGCGGGGGATGCCCAGGGAGAGAAAGCAGAGCGCCAGGATACAGAGGCCCTGGGGTATCCTAGAGGAGGCAGGCCAAGGGTGCAAGGGCAGAGGGGCTAGGGGCGTTCTGGGGTAGGGCGGGAGCAGGACTCCAGAGCTGAGAAGGTCCAGTGGAACGGGGTGGGGGTGGGGGTGTCTGGGGAGAGAGGACCCTGGTGTGCTGGACTCGGGCTAGGAGGGGCAGAGACTTCTGCCCGCGGCATCCTGGAGAGGATGAGAGCAGGGAAGGAAGCAGGATCCGGTGGCAGGGGTACCGGGGAGAGGGGCCCACAGAACCCGGGGAAGGTGCTGAAGGAGGGGATTAAAGCCAGAGGCAGGAGCCCTCCCGCAGAAGAGAAGCTGATGCTGGGATGCTGGCGGGCTTATCCCCCGGGGAGAGGTAGCTGGGGAGAGGCAGAGAAGAAAAGCGGGAGGGGTCGCTGGCAGGAGGTGGAGGCTTGGCTGGAGGGTTCCAGGTATATGTCTGCAGAATCCGGCCGCCGGAGTTCTGTGGAGCTCAGCTAGGAGGGAGCCGGAAGTCCCCGGGGCAGCAGGGAAAGAAGGCAGGAAGGAAGGCTGAGTTCTAACCTTTGGGGCAGGAGGGGGAGGAAGAGGCCAGAGGTTCTCTGTCGAAAGGAGTCTGGGGGACTTCAGGACATGGGGAGGGGGTGGGGGTCTCAGGGAAAGATGGGGCAGGTGCCCAGCAGTCGCTGCTCCAGAACTTGAGGGTTTAGCCGAGTGATAGAAAAGGGTGGCTGGTTTTGGGGTGGGGGAAGAGCTGAGGAATTGGGAGAGGACAAAGTCTCAGCTACCCAGTTTTGCTGCCATATATCCGAGTTGGGGGTTAGGGGTGGTTCTCAGTTGCCCCAGGGTCCGAACTTGGGGCTCTGTAGGAGGTAAGGGGTTGGGGACTCTATGGGGAAGGGAAGTGGGAGACGGGTGCAGAAAGAGAGCTGAACCTCCCAAGGGGGTTATTTCTGTCTGGGGGCGGGGGGAGGGGTTCCTCTTAGGTGCCTCGTCCAGTGACAGGGCCATGATGGGGACACCTAGACCGAAAGAGGCAATAGCCTGCCGCGCAGCACGCGCCCCTTCTCGCCCCCTGCCCCCGGCTGAGTAAGAAGTACGGACCCGTGTTCACCGTGTACCTGGGATCCTGGCGGCACGTGCTGGGCCCGGTCGGGCACGAGGCTGTGCGGGAGGCCCTGGGAGGTCAGGCTGAGGAGTTCAGTGGGCGGGGGATGTTGGCGACGCTGGACCGGACCTTTGACGGCCACAGTGAGTCATGAGCAGAGCTGGGGACTGCTGGCTCCTTCACTCAGAGCCTGCCACCGCTTACCGGTGTGACTTTTGTGCATGGCTCAGTGTCTCTGGGCCTGTTTTCCCCATCCATCAAGTGGGGTGATAATAATGCTTATTACACAGAGTCATCTTGAGGATTCAATGAGGCCTGGGTGAGGTGCCGTGGTGTTCTCGCTGCTCCAGGTGAAGCCCCCAGGCCTGGGAGGAACAGGGAGAGCTTTCTGCGCACTGGGAATGGATGGAACCACTTAATGTGTACAAACTATTCTCTGCTAAGCCTGAAAATAGAAGCCTGGTGTTCGGAGCCCTGTCAGGACCCAGCCATGACCCCGAGCTTGTTGGCAGTGGGGAGAAAGACCTATCACCAGGCTAAGATGGGGAAGGCAGAAGGGTCAGGGCCAGGCTAGGGGAAGTCCTGAACTGCTGGGACCAGAGGAGGTGTCTGACCCAGCCTGTTCCGTGGGAAATGTCCGGGAAGTCTTGAAAGACCATACAGGTTGCCTGGGCACTGACTCCTAGGATGAGCAGGAAGGGTGTTCCAGGCAGAGGAGTAAAAAAAGCATGGAGGGGAGAGAAGAAGCATTCATTCATTCAGTTGACAAATTTTTATCATGCCTGGCCCCATAGCGGTTACTGGGGACACAGAGGTGACCAAGACAGATGTGGTGTCCTGTCATACCATAGGAGAGATGGACGTGTCATGGGACTGGAGGCAGGGAATAGAATTCTAAAATGAGAGGTACAGCGCTAAGAGCAGGACACAGGGGAACCGTACTGGCCCAGGTCAGGGGTGGGGAGGGAGAGAGGGAGGAATCAAGGAAGGCTTCTCGGAGGAGGTGACAATTACAGTGAGACCTGAGGATGAATGGAGTTAGTTCAGCAAGGATGGAGAGGTGAGTGGGGGGGATCCAGAAACCACTGAGGAAGTGAGAGAGGCCAACGCAACTGTAGCAGGATGAGTGACGAAGCTGGAGAAGTGGGTCATGCAGAGCCTGAGTCACACCAGAGTGCTCAGCTTGGGGATTTTTCCGGGGGCTATAGATGGAAGCAGGGAAGACGTAAGTCAGAGCTAGAAGGATTCTCGGGTCGCTGTGCGGGAGCCCAGGGAGGGGACTGTGCTGTTCTGGGGCTGAGGGTGTGGGGAAGGGAGGGGGTGGTTGGAAGAGGCATCCAGGGCTCTGGCCGGGGGCAGGGGATGGTGGGCTGAGACAGGAAGGAGGAGAGCTGCTGAGGCCAGTTTGGGACATGGTGGGAGGCTGGGCAGGAGGCTTCCAGGAGGCCCCGAGGGGCCAGCTTTGTACATGCGAGACCCTGGGCTCAGAGAAGCAACGTTTTGTCCAGAGCAGACCCTTAGCTAAAGGAGGAAAATGTCAGTTCCATCCTCCTCTCTCCTGGTTCAGCTTCCAAACGACATGGGGCAGGGAACCCAATAGTACTCTGTAAATGTTGGGAAGGAGGGAGGGAGGGAGGAAAAAGGAGAGGGAGGAAGGAAGGAACGGAGGAAGGAAGGACGGAGGGAGGGAGGGGGTGTCTGAAGAGCGAGAAGTTGGGGGGCGGCCGGCGGTGCTGAACTAACTCCATTCATCCATCTCCTTTCTGTGAAGGAGAAAAGGAAGGAAGGAAGGAAGGAAGGAAGGAAGGAAGGAAGGAAGGAAGGAAGGAAG